>NC_142649.1:41229621-41380833 GCF_055504915.1 Nelumbo nucifera
TCAAAAACTCTGTTTGTTTCAACCAGCTTGCTATAGGTAGTCGCATCTCTCTGACTCTCCCATTCAATGGTTTCCAAATGGTCAATTTCATGCCACAAAAATTTCAAAGTAGCAAAGTAAACAGAGTCTGGCTTCTCCCCCTGCTTGAGATTTTTCACTTCACACTTCAGTTCATAAGCCCTAGCAACATTAAGAGGTTGGGAGTAAGTCTCTTTCATATTATCCCAGATTTCCTTAGCCGTTTTGGCCCATAAATAATTTTGGCTAATGTGGGGCTGCATTGAATTACACAGCCATGTCATCACCAAATAGTTCTCTTGAACCCATTTGGCAAGTGATGTGTCTTCGTTTGCTGGTTTCTTTATATCCCCCGTTACATAGCCTAATTTACCTCTACCCCCAATTGCCATCATGGCTGATTGTGCCCACTCCAAGTAATTTGTTCCATCGAACCTAACAGTTGTAATTTGAAAAGAACTTTCAGTCATACTTCCAGCCCCTAAAAAATATTCCCCTGGAGTCTTGAATTCACTTCCAACTTTCTCCATTTTAAAGAGGATGTTAACAGTCACTAACAGATATCAATTTCAGATTATTGTTAACTCCCAAGAAACACTCCTCAGTCGACAAGAACACCCAGGAGCCAAAAAACCAGATTACTGTGGCTACTCAAGAACCAGTCACAGTCACAGAAAAATGGGAGCAATAGTTGACCGTGGGATTTCACAAAAAAACTCAGAGAAACTAGCAGATATATCAGAAAACTGCTGAATTAAGGTCGATCTCTGTCAGAAAACTAACAGCAATAATTGACTTAAATCAGAACTGTCAAAAAAACTCCTTTCAAGGTCAATCTCTGTCAAGAAACCCTAAAGAAATGGCGAAGGAGACAGAATTCTATTAACCACTGCTTCCAGATGGTTAAAAACTGTTCCCTTTAAGGTCGATCTCAATAAAGATGAGTTCTTTCTCAGAAAGAATTTGATTGCCACCTTTAACCTTCAGATTAAGCCCTAATCTTTGACTTACCTGACTTCTCTGACTCTTCCTAGTCACCGGGCACTCTCCAAAGGTCGTGCAACCCCTTGGGCATAGTTCGAATCTCCAGTGATCCTCCAAGAATCAGGCGAAGATGCAATACTTCAAATTCAATAACTTCTCATGCTGTCGATTGGATTAGGCTCACATGAGAGCCCTAAACTGCTCTAGTTTTGGCTCTAATACCAACTTGAATAAATTAAACCAGCAAATAGTTGTTTTCTGATTTAAAAAGGTAGAAAAGAAAGAGAAATAAGGGTCACGAATAGAAGAGGAAGGGAGAGAGGAAGAGAAGTAGGAAGGAAAGGGTTCGGCTGAATTATTATTTCTAGCCACCCACTAAGATGTATTTATATTGTAATCTATTACAATGACTAATTACCATAATACCCTTACTTAAAACAAATGAAAGAAAGACAAACAAGGCCCAGCCGGCCTAATTATTCTAAATAAAAAATAAAATAAACAGCAGGTATAAAATGTGGGGTTGGAACCCCACAAACACTAACAGCTTATCAGCTATCTCTACACAAACCTCTCCCAACTTTGAACAAATAGGGGAGGCTTGTAAATTAGACCAAGTGAAAATGGTCTATTGGAGCAAAATCTCTTTCAACTCTCAGACCTCGATAAACTTATTAAACCTCCACATACTTGTAGGGAACACCTGATTGGGATTGTTTGCCTCATTTGTAAATCTTATCACGTTAAAATCCCCTCCTAAACACCAAGGCCCATCCCACAAACCTCTACAACTGAAAAACTCCTCCCAAAATTGGCTTCTTTCTCTGTACCTATTTGGTCCTACATATTTGATAGCACCCAAGTGAAATCATCCCCCAAGTTCTTGAATTTAATAGACAATGAAAATTGGGCAATCAATTCCTCCAATGGATCTTGAACCCCATTCCTCCACATTGTTATTAATCCACTAGAAGTTCCCCATGACGACACCGCAACCCAACTTATACCTCAAGAATTCCACATACTTCTCACCCATCTCCTATCCATTTCAGCTACTTTTGTTTCTTGCATCATTACTATATCTGGCTTTTCCTTTTGAAGCTAGTCCTTTATTACCCTTCTCTTTCTTGCACTCCCTAGTCCTCCTACATTCTAGCTTACAATTTTCATAGTGACTCAAGAATAAACCCCCAATACTAGCACCCACCCTTCCACTAATTCGGCCCTTTCCTTCTTTCCCCTCTTGCACTAAATTCAATGTCACCTTCTACATCCAATCTCAATCTCTCCACCTTCGCCCTATTTTACTTTCTAGGCTTCCCTTTTTGCCCTTTTCTTCTTAGAGTACACCTTAGGATTCCTTACCTCTTTGAGTTTCAGGCCCAACTGTTCCGCCACTTCACCAACCTGCACTCCCCTTCCTTTGCTTACTCTACTTCCTCTCAATCTCACTACCCACTTATTCTCCCCTCCCCTTGAAACCTCGTTGTTCTCTTCAACATAGCCTTCTAGAGCCTTAAGTTCCTCTAAATAATCACACACCAAATTCCAAATTCTCTCCCCTTGCCCCAAACTACCCAACATCTCCACCCTTCCCTCCACCATCTCTTCACTTACTCTTAAACTCCCTCCTATATGATCTTCATGCAATAGTTGGCACTTTGGAGAATCTAGAAACACAAGGAGATTATTAGTATCCTTTAATCAAATTGACAATTTTACCAGGAGAGCTTGGTTCCACCAAAACAATGGGATTGGTACTACCATTTGGAGTGAAGCACAGCTGAATAGATCACTTCCAACTCAAAATGGCAACCAACAAACTATAGGAGGACTACACAAAAGACCCTAACCATCGGTTGGCAAATTCACTAGGGTACCCTCACAATGTGTCGGACACATCTTCCTCGAGCTCTCTGTGGAAAGCAATACAAGAGATATATCCTATCTTTCTTAACCTCATCAGATTTGATGTGGGTTGTGGCTCTTTGGCTGGGTGATATCCTTTCTGCTCCATTTTCATTGATCTATATTCAGTCTCTAACTACAAGTTCAAACCCATCTCAAATTTTGTCAATTTTTCACTCTAGATTGAGTTGGGATTTTGGTTTCAGAAGAGGTTTGAGGGACAATGAGTGTGAGTCTCTTATTCAACCCTTGGAGGACACTAGAGTATGGTATGCTTCTTCCAATGGCATCTTTACCTGTGCTTCTTCTTTAATACCCTTGTTCAAACTACTGTTGAGGCTGAATTTCCTGATGAAAGAGATTTGGAGCAAGCCCATACCACCAAAAATTCAAGTTCTGTGTTGGGAGGTGTTTTTAGGGAAGGTAAATACTTGCGACATGCTTCAAAAAAGGAACCCAAATGAATGCCTCTCCCCTCATATGTGCTCTCTTTGCTTTGCAGATGGTGAATCTCTACCCCACTTATTGATCTTTTGCTCTTTTGTACTGTTTGTATGGGAATCTTTTTGCTCTCTCTTTGGTTGTAGGTGGAGTGCTCCCCAGGATGTAATAAGCCTCTTTGATCCAGTAGAAAGGTGCTGAAATAAAAATCTGTAAAAGAAAAGAATATTTCTTGAAGAAGAGAAGAAAGGAGAAAAGGAAGAGAAGAGATTTGAGAGAGAAAAGAGAGCAATAATGCTGGCCGCCCTCTTCACTATTATTTATAGTTTAATAATAAAGAGTACAAAGACAAATATGCCCTTATAGGGCAGCTAACACATAAAACAATTAAAATAACTGTTCAAAAAGGACCCAACAAGAATGTTGTGGTCCCCACTTCCTATCTAAACAATAAATAATCAAAAACTACCACTATAGACTACACGATTTGTCTAAAACCTCAACAGATCCAAACTTTCTAAGGAAGCCAACAAAAAGAGGGAGGGTGATGTGGAAATCAGCAAGGGCAGCAGTGGTGTGGACAATATAGGAGGAAAGGAATGCAAGAATTTTCAATGAAAAGCATAGGCCAAAAGAGGCCATAAAGATAAGAGTTGCACATTGGGTAAAATCACTATAGCTCTTCCAAAATATCTCAATTACGGATATTGTAAGAGTGTGGAATGAAGTGGCACACACTGCAGAGATGAAGGAAAGAAAAGTGATGGAGTGGAAGCCGCTAGGCCCCAATAAGTTAAAGATGAACTTTGATGGGAGCTCTATAGGAAATCCAGGTATGGCAGGCATTAGTGGTGTGATCTGAGACTCCTCAAACAAAGTGTTGGCTATGTACTCAAGACCTTTAGGGGAAGGTGACTCTTTAAAGCTGAACTGTTAGCTCTGCTTCAAGGGCTAAAAATTGCCAAGCAAGTCGATTTTAAGAAGTTGGAGATAGAAGGGGACTCAAAAACAATGATATCTTGGACCAATTCAAGTAGTAATGTTCCTTGGTACTACAGACATCAGTTAAGGGAGATAGTAACCATAGCAAGGGAACTTAATGCCTCATTTACATGGGTTAGGAGAACTGCAAATGGAATGGCTGATTCTCTAGCTAAACAGGGAGTTCAAAGGCAACAGATTTTTTGGGCTTTATTGTAAAATTTTCTATTGAAATGTCTGTGTTTTATCTGATGTAACTCTGTATTAATTCTCTTAATTGAATAAAATTCTCATTTTTGCTGCTAAAAAATGTGTCAGAGAAGCACTTGAAACCTCCACTGGGACATGCTGCAAAAGTTAAGCCTCCAAAAGCAGGTTTGGACTAGTTGGACTTAAGTTTTGTTCCCTACCAAAGGAGAACTCTTCTTCCCTTCAAACCACCAGTCCAGCTTCAGAATTAGACAGCACAATCAAGTAAATCCAACCCTTCGTTATCACCTTCCTCCAAAAAAAGTTGTTTCGTGTTAAAGCTCTTTGAATCTTGGAACCCCTTATCAATTCCCAAGCAAATGCTACCAATACTTGAAGTTTCAGTATCATCGGAGTCACTTTCTTGTTCGCTCGACGAGGAATCCTCTCCCGTCTAACCTTCCCCCACTTCCGTCATTGGTCTTTTACTCCTTGGATTCCATCTAAGGATTAAAGCATAGATACGATTTGCCCGATACAGAGTGTATCATAGGGCTGCAAGTCAGGCTGGGTTAAGTCAGGTTGAGGCCATCCCTAGCCCAACCGTAAGTTTTAAACCCCCAACCCTAACCCTAACCCTAACTAAATTCCTTCAACCCTAACCCAACCCAAAGTCTGGGCCCAACCCAACCTTCTTCCCATCCCTTAAAATCTCATAAAACTATTTAATCTCAAATCTTAACTCACTTTTCACTATATATATTAATCCTATGTTTTATTAGTATTTGTTGATGTTTTTATTAGTTCTTTTAGTACAAAATCGGAAAAATAAGTGTTAGAAATGACTATAATTTACTATGAGTTATGACTTATGATAGATCTTTTATAGGCACCAAATATTAGAGAGGAGATGATGAATAAAATATTCAAAAAACATTAAATATCTTATTAAGGTTTTAATCTTTTCATTAAGGATTACGTGAAGTGATTATCTTAAAAGAAAGACATGATAGTATGTAGTGAGGGCTATACAACTATCGTACATCTAAAAAATCAATGTATGATATATAATATATATAACATATATTTATATATGGCATAATATATATAACATATATTTATGTATGATATATAATATATAGTGGCAGGATAGGCATAGAGCTGCAGTGTATTCTGTGACGGTGAGCATGGATATGGATACGATACACTAAGGCTACAACTTGGGCCAGGTTGGCCAGAACCCAACCCTAACCCAACCTGAAAAAGTCGGGTTCATGAATTTCAACCCTAACCCTAACACAAGCATCAATCCAACCCAACCCAAGTTGTAGCCTTAGTGTATCTTATCCATATCCATGCTCACCGTCACAGAATACGCTACAACTCTATGCCTATCCTGCCAGCATGCATATCAACACGATATGCCATTGTATCAGTGTGTATCGCACTGTATCGATGGATACAGCCTAATACTCACCGATACGAAGGCGTATCAGGCCGTAATTTGGCAACATTTCCAAACCTTGATTTAAGATTTAATTTTTCCCAAAAATTTAATAACTAAAAATTATAAAATATATTTATTTTATTTATCTTAAATGAATTATATATTTTATTCTACATATAAACTATATGTTAAAAATGAAAACATATTTATTATTTGAAAAAATAGAGTTATTATTTATATAAAAATGCTAAATAAATAAGTCTTCCCTAAAATTTAACAAAAATTGTAAATTATAATTATAAAAACTGAACTAAATAATTTCAGAGTTAATTTTCCCAAAAATTTTAATAAAAACTAAAAATTATAAAAATAATTTATTTTGTTTACCTTAAATGATTTATATTTTTTATTTCAAATTATATGTAAAATAAACAATTTGTGTTAAAAATAAAAATATATCTATTATTTTAAAAAATAGAGATTATTTATATAAAAGTACTAAATAAAAGATTTTTCCAAAAAAACAATAAAAGTTGAAAATAATCCGGAAAGTTTTCTGTAATGGCTTGTGGTGTAAACACCAGGATGTAATTTGTGTTTTTTATTTTAATAAAATTTCCTTTTTCTGTTATTATCAAAAAAAAATAAGAAATGGCATGCTGCAAGTTGAATGGTCTAGAAGAGCTAGGGGCAGGCCAAAAAGGAAGGAATTGGCATAGTCTGCATGCAGGTTCCATAAATTAGCAATGGATATTGGCACTGGCACTGAACAGGGTGGACCTAGGCACAACAGTTGGGTTAATCCATTGCAACCTGGGTGACCAGGGTTCAAATCTTGGAAACAGCCTCTCTGTGCAGGGGTAAAGGGTGCATATATCCGTCCCTCCCCAGACCCCGTATTGGTGGGAGCCTCATGCACTGTGCTGCCCTTTTTATATGGCACTGAACAGGATGGAATGGTGGAGCAGGATTCATGTGGCTGACCACACATAGTTGACAAGGCTTTGTTGAGTTGAGTTGACCAACATAATTTCAACCAATATCAGAACATGAGACAAAATTATAGCAAGGAATTGGCATGTTCTTCACTTCTATAATTTAATGAAGTAAAAATTTTTGGCCATCATATTCCAAAAGCTATAGTAAAGCACATGTAGGAATTGCACCCAGCAAAATTTTTCAAAACCTATCAAATTTCACTGAATTTTAACAGGAATATTTCCATTGAAAGGGACAAGTGCCAAAACCCACTAATTTGCCCTGGAGCTTCAGTCCTATCTTACAACCAAAACATTAAAACTTATATGGTAAAAGAAGATGATTACTAGTAGAAGGAAGAAGCTTTTGAGTCACCTTCCTATTGGGTCAATAGCAATGCAATAGCAGCCTGCAGTGTGAGCCATAAGGGTGTGAAGTGGACGAAGAGATGGGTAAGCTAATACCTCAACAGTGCCTACAAACAATACAAATCCCCAAAATTAGGTTTTCACCAACTGGAAAATATGATCCATGTTAAGGAAATAAGAATGGACAGACAAGATGAAAGTGAATTTCCCTTGAAATATAGAAATGACCAGAGAATAATTTTATTTCAATATGCATGAATAGATATACCAATTGATGTGCCAAGAGCACCACTACATAAAACAGGTGGAAAGAAATTATTCTTACCATTTCCAGTTGTAAGAAAGAAAACCTCCCCTGTTGTATTCCAAGCAATCTCATTTACCTGATCAAGAAGCATAATACAAAATTAATGCTCTGCAAAAAGTTGACGTTGACTAATGCAAATAAATCTGGAACAATCCTTCATGATTAGGTTTATACTTTTGTACCATGACAAATAGAAAAGTTCATTCTACCCCATATTTACCCAGTTTGTTGGTTTCCTTGGTTTGAATTGAGGATATGTTTCATGATTCATGGATTTTGAAAGAAATTGGTTACAGGTATGAATCTATAAATGCCCCTTTTGTTTACTTAGATTCCACATAAATGATATACATCATGCATCATTTTTTATAGAAAATGAAAATTTATCCAAAGATAGAATGAGGGTACACAGAGGGATGATAAGGAATCACCCTGACAAAAAAATGACCAAAGAAACACCCCAGTCCTCTTGTAACAAAACCTGTTCCAAAACACCCCAGCCCCCATTGATCTACATGCATCAATGAGACAATTCAACCAGTGGAAGTGTGAAACTTATGGTCCATACCAAAACAATCAAATTAATTGCCTTTTAGCATCATCATCAAGAAAAAAACACCAGTAAACAAATTCAGACAGTACTAAGAATTGAATGCAATTGGCAACTTGTATTCCAATTGAAAATAGGGGGTTGGTCATAAAATGCCATGCATAGTTAACAGCATCAAGGATAAGTGTTCTGTCCTTTACAGACATAAACTACCTTCAATTGTTATGCAGCAATAATACTAAATATGACCCAGGCATCAACCCAGTATTCCTGCTGGGTGGCAGATTGACTGACTGGTCTGAGAGCTAAACTTTCCAAGTTTTTAAAAACGAAAATCTTAAATAATAAAAATATAAATGTACATATTTAACTTATTTAACTTTTCCTGAAACTATATTTCAAAAATATTGAAGGAATACACGAACACATATTTTTATCCTACCAGCATTACATTATACCACTGTCATCAGCTTAAAGCTGTAAATATCAAATATGTGACTTTAACCTCCTCAAATAGAAAAGCCGAGTTACAAGACTAGGTCCTCTCAAGATTACAAGACCATTTACGATCACCTTAGGGAATCTTGATAACAAAGTTAAGATTTTATTAAATCAGATAATCTGACAAGTAGTCTCTGCCTGTTCTCTTCCCAGTGCTGGCCCATTAATAAATGAAAATTATGATGAGTTGAGAATTCGTAGTTGCGTTCTTGCAACTTATAATTTAAAGATAATTTGATGAGCAGACTGCACATTCACTCTACAGTTTTGGTCCAACAAGAAAAGTGAAAACTGGAATAATAATTAGATATTACTCTAAGCTAGAATTCACATAAATGAACAAAATTTTGGGAGTTTTTGGTTTCGTATCAGTGACTTAAAAGGTGTGCCTAGGCACAAAGATGAGGTGCACTTTAAGGTATGCTCCTTGCCTAGGCCCCAGGTGCAGCACTTTCAAAAGGTATGCGCCCACGGGCGGAGCCAAGGGAGTGTGTGTGTATTGGGAGGGGGCCCGCCGCGTAATAAGTTAGTGGGGCCTAGGGGTGGAGCCACGTAATAAGTTGTCCGCCGCTCCAAAACTTATGACACGAAGTAGGGGATGGGTAACTGATGCTTCCCTCGTTTTTGGTTTTTTTTTTTGAAAAGCATACTTTCCTCTTGTTTAAAACTACACTTTTTACTATTAATAACAAAATCATCAAAATCTACTTTTCCAAAATTTAAATATATATAGACATATTTGTTTTTTTTTTTAATTGAAGAAAGCCTTTTGTAATTGATCCAAACCTTCCCGCCATCTTTTTCCTCTTTCACCTCTAAATTATGGCTCTACTCCTTATCTCATCTCATTGTTCTTGCCAAGAAGACATCATGTGGAAAAATGAAAAACCCCTGTAAATGAGTTCCCCCCCCCTCTTGATATAGAGGGTTTAATATAAAGTTATATAACCATTCATTATCATAAGTAAAAAAAGAAAGTTATATATCTTGACCCCCAAGAGAAAATTCCTGGCTCCATTGCTGCATGCGCCTTGTGCTTCAGTAATATCCCATACACAAGGTGCCATCCAACTGGATGAGGAAGTTACTACCTTTAAAAATATCCCATACACAAGGGGCTTTTGTCCAAGCAGGCAATTGCTTGACAGAGTTTTGATTGCAAATGAGCAATATCAACTCTAGGCTGAAGAGTGGTGTAAGGGGTTTGCTTTGTAAGGTACACCTGGAGAAGGCTTATGACCACATAAGTTGGAAATTATTTGATTACATTCTTGTCCATATGCAATTCAGCAGGAGATGGAGACACTGGATGTGAGTTTGTGTGTCAACTTCAAAATTTTCCTTCTTGGTAAATGGAGAATCAGCCAGTTTTTTTTTTTAAGTTCTAGGGGGCTTTGCCAAGGAGACTTTCCCCACAATTATTCATTGGTGCAATGGAAGCCCCATCCCAATCAACAAAAAGAGCAGTAGAGGAAGGCTTTTTACAAGGTTTCACAGTCAAGGAATAGGGAACTGAGGTAACGTTGTTGCAATATGCTGGTGACACTCTTTCCTGCCAGCTGATGCAAATCAATTATTGTATCTTAAATGGCTGCTAATCCAGTTTGAAGCAGTTTCTGAACTGAAAGTTTATCTATGTAAAAATGAGATATTCTCGGTTGGGCAGGTGGATAATATGGAAGAACTAGCGGACATCCTTAGGTTGTCAAGTGAGGAAGTTGTCCACCACCCGTTTAGGGCTGCCCAAGGAACAAAGTATCAATATTGGTCATACCAAACAATTTGGATATGGATACGGATATGGACAAAAAATAAGGAGACGCTTGGATACACTAGGGAAATGCATACAAATTCCATAAATATATTAGTAACACTAAATTTAGTATCAAAAATAGCCATAAAGTTAAAATGCATAGGAAATGTATATTTTAATGGTATATATGAAGAAACACATTACAATCAATACAGCGGGATGCATAGATATCATACAGTTTTTTTTTGTGACTAACAATTTGGGAGTGGATATTCTCTCTTTTTGGGTGTAGGTGGAACCCCCCTATGTCTGTGCAAACTTTATTCTCTTACTCCTTTTTCAGGTGGCATTTGAAAAGAGGAAGGATCAAGTGGAGGTGCCTAAGGGCTGCTGTTTGTTGGACATTGTGGGAAGAAAGGAACTCAAGGATTTTCTCAGATAGGGAGAGGAGTATTGAAACTGTAATAGAAGTGATTCACTTAAGGGCAGCAGAATGGTTAAAGACTTCAGATTTTTTTACTGATTTTACTTCAGATGACTTGTTGAGAAAATGGAAGGAGATTGCCAGTGCTGCTCAGATTAGAACTGGGACTAGTCCTTGGACCCCTCCCCCTAATGGATTTGTAAAATTGAACTTTGATGGCAGCAGTAGAGGGAACCCAAGACAATCTGGTATTAGGGGAGTCTTCAGGGATGAGAAAGGGGTTATTTCAGCTCTGTTTTCAGGCCCTATAGGGATTACTCCCTCAGGGCTGATATTCTTGCGGTTCAGGGAGGAATACAAAGGACAAAGGAGTTGAATATAAGGAAACTTGTGGTTGAAGGTGACTCGCAGGTGGTAGTAGGATGGCTACAAGAGAGTAAGGCAGGGTTGTGGAACTTTATCGATGAAAAGAAAAACTATAAGTGGCTGACAAAGGATATGGAAGTGAAGTACAGCTGGGTGAAGAGATCTACTAACTCTTTTGCTGATGGGTTAGCAAAGCAAGGGGTGGCTCAGGATTCTTTATTTTGGGCTATGCTGTAATTTCTTTTTATTTCTTTTATGGGGGCTCTTGCCCAACCCGGGGAGTTAAGAAAGTTATCTCCCCTTCCTTGTAATTAATTTTGATTCTTATTAATGGAAAGCCGCTGTTATTGATTAAAAAAAAAAACAGAAACTGATTCATTAATATAAAAGAAAGATGTACAAAGAGGATAGAGGAAGAGATAAACTTTCTTAACTCTCCCTCGCCCAGGAAACATGCCTACAGGATTACAAAACAGCCCAAAACAAATGATTCCTTCTCACCCCCTATTTTGCTAAAGAATTAGCAAACGAGTTAGCATTCCTTTTCACCCATTGTACATTAATTTCCATTCCTTGAGATAGCCACTTACATGTTTTCTCATTAATATAGTTCCACCACCCGGCCTCCTAATCCTTTTGGAATCATTCAATAACTAGCTTTTGAGTCCCCCTCAATTAGAAGCTTATGAATGTGCAGCTCTTTAGACCTTTGGAGGCCTTCCAACACGGCCATTATTTCAGCCCTCAGAGAGTCTCCCACACCAATCGGACCTGTGTAAATGGCTAAGTTTCTTCCTTCCTCATTTCTAAAAACTCCCCCTTTGCTAGAAGAACCCGGATTTCCTTCACTACCATCAAAATTCAGCTTAATAAAACCATGTGAAGGTGGGGACCAACTTAAACTTAAGCCAACCTAGATATCATACAATTATTGATAATGCATCAATCAAGAGTCCAAGACATTTTATATAGATTTTTTTCAAATTAAAACATGTACAAAGCCATTATTATTTTATTTTTTATTAAAGTCCAAAGCACAAAACATGTGCAACTATTATACTCGAATTATTATATCAAATATTTTCTATTTTACTATTATTAATTTTCAACATTAACAAAAAAAGTCAACTAAAAAATTAATTCTCAAATGTTTGGTAAACAATGTTTTTATTTTTTTTCAACAATAAATATGTTATTATAAAATTTAAATTAAAATATCAATTATTTATAAAAATATATAATCGTAACTTAAATATATTAAATCTATTAAAATTTCAGACACATAGCATATGCAAATTCATAATTCTTAATTACTAAAATAATTATTCCATTATTAATATTTGTATTTCTATAAATTTTCTAAAATAAAAAAAAAAACATTTTTTATATAAATGTATATTAGTGGATTTGACATATTCAATGTATATTATATTCTCAAATATTTTGTAAACAATATTTTTATTTTTTAAATAATAAATATGTTGTTATTTAATGCAAATTAAAATAATAATTTATAATTTATAAAATAAAGGATTTATCCTCTTCTCAGAATTCTAAATAATAGTTGCCTAAAGCTGGAACAGGAAGATAAAAGGTGTTGGAAACGGGAAAAATCCAGAAGGTTCAATGTAAAATCTTTCTACTGTCAGCTAATTAATACTCAGAGAACAGAATTTCCTCATTCAGAAATCCAGGTTCCCCAGGTTCTTTCAAGGCAGAGTTTCTGCTGTGGACAGCCGACAGCTGTGATAGGTAGATGCCTAAAAAAGATAATCTGATCAGAATAGAGGTCCAGATTCAGTCCAGGAACTGTGTTATATGTGGAGCCTGTAGGGATACGGTAGATCATTTATTCTTTCATTGCAGCTTGGCAAGATAAGTATATGCTCATTTTTGCAAGATTCTGAATCTCACCTCACCTGGTGCTTCCCAAGTACTATGATGGATCATGTAAAGTCCTGAAGCGTGCAGGGACTGAGAAGAGAAGGAAAGAAGCTCCGGAGCATTTTTACTGCAGCAGCAACTTCGTGCATTTGGAAAGAAAGAAGCCACAGGATCTTGGAGTCTTCCAGCCATTCCGCAAATGAGGTGATTAGATGGGTGAATGGGAACATAAATCCTTGGCTAAGCATATCAGATTTGCTTTGTAATATTCCCTATTAAAACATTTTTTATTTTTTGCTTCTCAATGCAGATTAGATGAGGCCTACTTATACTTTTTCGTATAGTGACTCACTGTACATGCACACAGAGGTAATGTTAAGAATCACAGTGAATGAATGATAAAATCCTTAACCTTTTTCTCAAAAAAAAATAGAAAAAAAATAGGGTCTTGATGGGTTGCAATAGTACTAGGTGCCAACAATATTAAGTTAAAAGTAGAGAGAAGGGAAAAAGTTGGATGAAGAGATCAAAAAGAAATTCTTTCTCCTTTTTTATTTTCCTTTGCTTTTCAGATTGGTAAACGTATTATGACAAGAAATAGCTAGCTGATGTTTTCACCAAGGGGTTGAACTTCCTGACTTCCTGCAGCACAATGAATATATAACAAATTGGGTATGAGTTATATCTATCACCCAAATTGAGGGGGAGTGTTGAAACATGGCTGATAGGAATCAATAATTCAATCAGCACCCTTAAAAACTAATTTTAGGAAAAGGCCTTACAACAGGTCCTAATATGGCATAATGATGGTATTTGGGATTTGGACTGAATTGGACACCAGGGGTCATATTTTTGTCCACTTACAATTTTTTGTGGGGTCCAGTGATAGGGTTTGAATTGTTTTTTATCAATAACTGCAAATTTCATTAATAATAAAAGACAATTTTTTATCAATTAATAATAAAAGACAAATTACAAAGGAGGAAAGGTAAAATCTCTTAACTCTCTACAAAGACTAAAATACAATTACAATTGAGCCCAAAACAACTGATTTCTTCCCACCCCTTGTTTTGCCAAAGCATCAGCAAAACCATTAGCCTTTCTTTTAATCCAATTTACTCTCACGTTCATGCCTCATGTCAGCTATTTAAATTTCTTTCTTTCACTGTTGCAGTCAAAGTCCAGCCTCTTCCTTTTATAGCCAAGCCACCACCAGCTTTGAATTTCCTTCTATAATCAACTTACTGATGCGCACATCCTTGCTCTTTGCACACCTTCTATCATGGCCAAAACCTCAGCCCTCAAAGAATTCCCTTCCCATTAACACCCTCAAAGAACTTTTGGGGTGGAGACCGGGGCCCACCATCCTTGGTCTCCATCAAATAGTCGAAGGAGGAAGATCGTCCCAATTAAATTGAAGATTAAAAGGAAGCACACCGTGAAGTTCAAAAGTTCAAAGGATGGGAATGGGAAGGGTCCGATTAATTCAGGTGGAGAAAAGCTTCGCATAAGAAAAGAAATAAGAGAGGTGATCTTGTGGAAGAAGAAGAAGACTTATGCAAATCTTGCAAAGGTTCTTTCTTCCTGTGAGGAAGAGCAAAATCCTATCATCAGCGAGGAAGATATTACTGACGGTGATCGGAGCAAGGGAGGAGTGGTGGAAAATGTGGAAGTTGTGGTGCAAAATCACTTGATAGTAGGTCAACTCCAGCTTCAGACTCTAATTGAAGGAAGATCTGAGGGGTGGGGATGAGTGTGTTAAAGAAGATGAGATTATTTTGAGGGAAAAGGAGGTGGAGGCAAGAGACCTTGCAGATATCGATTTAGAAGGTGCTCATGGTGATGGACTTGAAGGACATGGAACCTTTAGTCACTGTTCCCTGTCCTTATCCGAGGACACAAGGTATGACCATCGGGTTGTCGAGGAAGTGGTGATTTGAAAGATAGGTGTAGATTTAGGTAGGAGGAGGAAGGCTAACACTATGCTTAACGTTGCCGACACAGCAAAGTCCAAGAAAACCTGCGGAACATCATGAGTAAAATAATAGAATGATTGTATTAACTCCCACAGCTATAGCCACAATTTGAATCACAACTCATCTCGTCCACTCATCAAAAATTAACATCATGCGTCTTGCAAGCTTAAAACTGTTAAACATAAAAAAATAAGTAACTACAAACAGTAACAACTGAAAAACAAAAGTTCTGACTACTGACAGACCAAAATGAACAAAAATCCGGAGTTTCCTCTAGAAAACAAGCTCACGGGGCTTCATGCCGGCCTTGAGAGAGAACCTAGCAGCCAAGTACGCCTTCAAGTCAGGGACTGCTTCAACAGCCTTTATCAACGGGGCAGCAACTGTCTTCTGGTCATCTTTTTTCTCCTGCGGAAGTGCCTTCTTTTCCTCCTTCTCTGCTTCAAAAATCATACGAGTAAAATACTCTCATACTGTTCACGTGACAAAAATCTTCTCTCGGCTGAAGTGTGGCTTGGTTGGATCTGGACCTACCAAGAATTTCAAAAAGGCTTATAAGAGGAGGGGTTGCATCCTATCAAAGAAAAAAATAGGAAATGGCGCTGCTGGTAAAGATGTCCGGGCTGATTCTAATCCAGACGAGCACGTGGAGATTCAACAGTGGGGGGAGGAAATAAAGAACAAGTCTAACCCCATTGTAAGAGTGTGATAAAAATACGGAGAGGAAGGTGATGAAGTCTGGAAGTATCTCAGTGGAAGAGGTGGCTAAAAAAGATGCTGAAATTGGCAAAAGCCAGGGTTTGTTTTTCTGGGGTGGAGAGGATTTCGCTAGGAAAGATTTCAAAGAGTTTGAGAGGAAGAAAAGAGAATAAACTCTAAAGGAAAAGGAAATCAGAAGTGGGAGATGGAATGAAGATGTCGACTGTCAGGAGAAGGTGTTCGAAGGGGGAGATTAGGACCCTGTTTCTGCAAGTTTTTGCTGAGAGTAGTGATGCAGTCGTATTAGTTGCAAAGGTGTTCAGTTCGTTTGTTACTTGAGGTGTCTTTAGTTTTTTTCAGTTTTGTAGCTGGTGGAGGGGCGGAGTTAGTAGTCATGTTATTCTCTCGGGTGATGGTTTATCACCTTCCTTATGTATTCTTCTTTTTATTTTAATGAATTTTATTTTACTTTAAAAAAAAATAGTCTGTTTATGTTTAAAGTTTCAAAGTCATTGAATATGTAGGATTAGAGCTATTGAGTCTAACAATTTGACTCCTAGGATTATTATGACTATAAATATGTATGGACATTTTACATAAAAATCAATGAAGTTTATTGAGTTTTCTTGAGTTTATGCTAATTATGGTAAGTGGTTGCCATACCCTAGAGTGATTCTAGGCACGCACCCCATGAGTGACTCAGGGGGTGTTGGCCCTACATCAATTTGGTATCAAAGCCAAGGTTATAGGCTCTTATCATCATGGCTTAACATAATGGCAAGCAATATAGGGGTCAGCTAACTAATACACAAAGGAATTCATTGATTAGCACTCTTTGCAAGAGTTGAAACCCTTAAAATAGCAAGTAAAAAAACTTCAAGAGGCTAAAGAAGAAATCCAACAAGAAGACCCCTAATCAATGTAGGGGATGGAGGAAATAACAAGGGTGTTGTCCAAGAAGATAATGAAGATGAATGTGAAGGATCTGTTAATCTTAGAGCACGGCAAAGAGTTACAAACTGCACTAAGGTACCACCTACACAAGCTAATCGAGCCCGAAATGCCCATCAAGGAGTTGATCAAGAAGCATCTCTCACTAATCTATTTGATGAGATGATGGAAAACAATAAACATGGTGGCTATGTAGATGACATAACCAAGAAGGTGAAGGTGGATGTTTCTAATTTCTATGGAGACTTAGATCCTCAATCTTTTTCAAATTAGTTGGCTTCGCTAGAGGAATATTTTGATTGGTATGACATGACTAATGATCAAAGATTCAAAGGATCACATTTGCATGTATGAAGCTTGACAGTCATGCTAAAGTATGGTGGAGAAGCATGGAGCAGCAATTGGAGAATAGAGGTCATGGTCCTATTTCTACATTTTTTTTATCAAGAACAACTTCAGTAATTTTATTAAAATATGATAGGAATAGTTACATCAAGGAAGACAAACACTCTTATCTTCCAAATACAACTTAAGTCCTCAAAGAAAGAAAGGAAAAAAGAAGCAAATTAGTTACAACTTAGCCCAAAACATTACATCCCTTTCTATCCCCTATTTAGCTAGCCCATCAGCTATAGAGTTAGCTAATCTTTTAACCCAACTCAGCCTGATTTCCATTTCTCGCACCAACCACTTGAACTTTCTTTTCTCATTGCTGTACTTCCATAATCCATAGTTGTCTTTCCTCAGACACCCTATGACCACCTCCGAGTCCCCTTCAATTATAAGTTTTCTGACGCCCATTTCCTTAGCTTTCTAAACATCTTCCATAACTGCCAAGATCTCAGCTCTAAGAGAGTCCTCCACTCCAATTGGACCTGAGAACATGACTGAAATGACCCCATTCTCATCCCTAAAAACACATCCCTAACTGTCCAGGATTCCCCCTACAACTCCCATCAAAGTTCAGTTTTAGGAATCCAGCAGGTGGGGGTGTCCAAGACACCTTCACAACTGATTTGGACTTCATACAGCTTGCAATCTCACCCCACTTCCTTAACATGTAATCCACCGTGTAGTCTGTGAATAACTCTAGAGATTTCAGCCACTGTACAGCCCTGATATGGATCACAGCCCTCAATTCTTCAGCCCCTCTCTCCTTATCCGAAAAAATTCTAAGATTTCTTTCTTCCCATAAGGACCAACATACTGCAGCCTTCAGTCCTCTCCACATTGTCCTTCCCCTTTTCACGCGCTACCTGAACAAAGAAGGAGAAAATAAGCTTTTCAAATATGATGGAGGGTTCCACCTGCGCCCAAAGAGAAAAAAAGCCCATTCCCAGATTGACTTTGCAAATTGGCACGACACCAGTAAGTGAAAACCAGTCTCCCCATCCGCTTTGCATAGAACACACCAACGAGGTGATAAGCATGTATTGGGTCTCTTCTTTTGAAGCAAGTCACCAGTATTGTGTCTTTCCAGATAGGCTTCCCAACAAAAACTACCAACCCTAGGAGGGATTGGTCTGCACCAAACCTCATTAACCGGGAAAGGAGAGGTTGCAGGATTGGTGGACTGACATAAGACTCTAAAAAAGGAAGCACAGGAAAAAGAGCTCGTGGGAGTCGGGGTCCAAGTTCTAGAGTCCACCTTTGAGGGGTCAATGAAGACATTATCAAGGAGGTCAAGAAGGCTCAAGACAC
Source organism: Nelumbo nucifera (assembly GCF_055504915.1). Taxonomy (NCBI): domain Eukaryota; kingdom Viridiplantae; phylum Streptophyta; class Magnoliopsida; order Proteales; family Nelumbonaceae; genus Nelumbo; species Nelumbo nucifera. The sequence goes on from NC_142649.1 coordinate 41,248,048, forward strand.
AGTGGAAGTCAAAGTCCATCACAGCCCTCCTCAATCCTAGGTTCCACCCAAACCCAGAACTGGAGGATGAAGGGATGATGAAAAAAGAAATTGGCTTATTTTTAAACTCAGAGAGGGCATATAGGGAGGGAAACAAGTCCTTAAGAGGAACATTCCCCACCCAAGTTTGTTCCCAAAATTTTATGCAAGTGCCAGAGTTCAAATCATACTTGACCAATGGGGAAAAGACTGGAAGCAAATCATGAATGGCTTTCCAAGGTGAGTTGCTTGTGGTCCTTGCTCTGATTCCAACATCCCATCCATTCTGCTCCATCCCATGTATGCTTGCCACTATTCGAGCCCATAGCTTCTCCTGCTCCAAAGGAAACCTCCACAACCACTTTCCCAAGAGGGCCGAGTTCCTTTTCCCAATATTCCCGAGCCCCAAACCTCAACAAGCTTTGCTCTTGGTCACCATTTTCCAGCTAACTCTATGGTCCCTCTTCTCCCCTCCCGGCTCCCAAAGGAAATCTCTCATTAATCTCTCCAACCTATTGGAAACCTTCACTGGAATTTTGAACACTGAAAGGAAATAGATAGGTAAGTTTGCAAGCATGGCCTTGATCAGTGTGGTCCTTCCACCAAGGGAGAGAGAATTATTTTTCCAAGAAGCAAGCCTTTTTTCAAACCTCTCCACCACCGGGCTCCAAAAACTCTCTCTTGGGATTGTCACCTAGGGGCAAACCTAAGTAACTCAACGGCCAACCTGAGACTTCACACCCAAGCACTTTTGCATTCTCCCTAACCTCTCCCTCCTCCATATTCACACCCACAACACAACTTTTCCCGAAGTTCACTTTTAAGTTTGACATTTGCTCAAAAAGTTGAATCACTAACTTCAAATTCCTGATGAACCTCACATTACCTCCTTCACAAAACAATATCGTATCATTAGCAAACTATAAGTGAGTGAGTGGGATGTCCTCCCTACCAACCCTCCACCCTCTAATTAGGCCCCTAGAGTCTGCTCTGTGGATCAACCTTCCCAACACATCAGCAACAAGTAGGAACAGAAAAGGGGATAGGGGATCACCTTGTCTTATACCCCTAGTGGCTGGGAAAAAGCATTTGAAGGACAAGTACCTCCCAATGAACTTCCAAGATGAGCTGTATAAGAAATTGACTAACCTCAAGTAAAGCATGAATACATGCAAAAAAAAAAATGATGATTTATCCATTAGATGTGATACTACAAAAAATAAGAGGCAAAACCGCAAAAGTTGGCTCAATTCAAGAATGGACTACAAGTTGAAATAAAGGAGATCTTAACTGCTCAAATCTTTGACTTGGAGGATGCCAAACAAGTGGCTGTCAAAATGAACAGTTCAAAGCAAACAAATACAAGGCAATTTGTATCATAAGCCAGGGAGTATGCAGCTCGTAATCAAGCTGATGGGGGAAAGACTTCTAAGCCGACATACTCTAATGCCAACTCTAATAAGGGTAAATAAGTTGCTATTGGTGTTACTTAGAAAAAACAGCCTGATACTAATTGTGTTACATGTGGAGGAAACGACCATATGGCTTACCAAATGTCCTACCAAAAGCCTTAATATCATTTATGTAGGTATTTAAGCAATGGATGATCTAGATGATTACTTAGTGGAAGAACAGGACTATTCCTTCACTTATGATGATACTTTAGATGAAGATAGCAACTTTGTTGGTGTGGTTTGACATACTCTTACATCCTCAAAGGAAGAAAACAAGGAAGATTGGCTTCATACAGCAATATTTCAGACTATTGTTAAGAATGGAGACAAGTATTGTAAACTTATCATAGATAGTGGTTGTAGTATAAATGTGATTTCTAAAGGCACTGTGGAGCAACCAAAAATGATACCACAACCATACAAGATTGCTTGGGTTGATAAGACAACAATTCCGGTAACTAAACGAGCCCTTGTTACTATATCTTATGGTAGTTATTTTGATTCTGTGAATAAACCCTAGTTGTTTCTAGGTCAAAGTAGAGAAGAAGAAAGAAGAATGAAAAGAGAAAGAAGAAGAAGAAGGAGAGGAGAGGAGAAAAGTATTCGGCCAGACTAGAAGAGAGGATGTACAAACTTTTCTCTCCTACCGACCCACTTGACTTTTATTCATGAAAAACTTGAGTTACAAGAAAGACAATTTTGTCCCTCATAGAAGATGGGACATATAACTTAAACTCAGATACAATAGACATTTCACTTTCAATAAGATACACCAGAATGACCAAAATACCCCTGACTCGAGCATTCTAACACTCCCCCTCAAGCTGGAGAGTATATATCATATAGTCCCAGCTTGTTACAAATGTAATCTATTCTTCCCCGAGACAATCCTTTTGTGAAGATATCTGCCCACTGATTTCCTAAGCTCACATGAGATGTAGTTATTACCCCATTTATCACTTTCTCTCTCACAAAGTGACAATCCACCTCAATATGTTTAGTTCTTTCATGGAAGACAGGATTGGATGAGATGTGAACAGCAGCTTGGTTATAACAGTATAGTTTCATGGGTTTGTCAATTGAGAAACCCATCTCCTGTAGTAGGTTCTTCAGCCATACTAGTTCACATGTGGTATGGGCCATAGCCCTGTACTCTGCTTCCGCACTACTTCTTGCCACCACTGTTTGCTTCTTGCTCTTCCAAGTTACAAGATTGCCACCCAGGAAGGTACAATACCCTGTGATTGACCTCCTGTCTGATATAGAGCCAGCCCAATCAGCATCTGTGTACCCTACTATCTCAAGAGGTCCTCCTTTTTGGTATAACAAACCACGACCTGGAGCACCCTTTAGGTACCTAACAATTCTTAGAACAGCTTCCCAATGAGGAACCCGGGGATGTTGCATAAACTGACTCACCACACTCACAACAAATGATATATCTGGTCGGGTAATGGTCAGGTAGTTCAACTTTCCCACCAACCTTCTGTATCTTCCAGGATCATCAAACTCTTCACCTGCATCCACACTTAACTTGGCATTGAGTTCCATAGGAGTCTCTGCTGGTTTAGCACCTAACAACCCTGTTTCTTCAAGTAGATCAAGAACATATTTCCTCTGACATAGGTTGATCCCCTGTTTTGACCTCGCAACTTCTATTCCTAAGAAATACTTTAGCTTCCCCAGATCTTTCGTATTGAAGTGGTCCTGTAAGAATTTTTTCAGCCTGTCAATTCCATTGCTGTCACTTCCAGTTATGACAATATCATCCACATACACGACTAGCAAAATTTTTCCATCTTTCGAGTTATAGCTAAACACGGAATGATCAACCTGACACTGTTTCATCCCAAAGGCCTTCACCACTTCACTGAACCTGCCGAATCATGCACGAGGAGATTGTTTCAGTCCATAGATTGCCTTTTTGAACTTGCACACCTTACCAGCCTCCCCCTGAGCAACAAACCCTGGTGGTTGCTCCATATACACTTCCTCAACAAGATCACCATGTAGGAAGGCATTTTTGATGTCAAGTTGTAGGAAAGGCCAATTACATAGTAGCCAATGAGATCAACACCCGAACTGAACCAATTTTAGCCACAGGAAAGAATGTCTCCATATAGTCCACACCATATAACTGAGAATAGCCCTTGGCCACTAACCGTGCCTTCAATCGTTCCACACTACCATCAGGAAGATGCTTCACTGTATAGACCCATTTACACCCAACAGTGTGCTTACCAGGAGGAAGGGTGGTGAGTTCCCACGTATGATTATGTTGTAGAGCAGAGAGTTCTTCTTCCATGGCTTGTCGCCACCCTGGAGAGGCAAGGGCTTCCTGTACAGTCTTGGGAATGGGAACCGAAGAGAGTAATGATATAAACTTGCAATGGGAAGCAAAAAGGTGAGTAGTGGAAACATAGTCTGAAATGGGATGAGAAGTACAAGTACGTTTACCTTTCCACAAAGCAATAGGGAGATGAAGATCTGAGGGAGAAGGAGCAATAGCAGGATCTGTCGACGGGTGCTGAAGTAGAGGAGGAGCCGGAGCACTTCTACGAGTATACACTTGAGTAATTGGCGACCTCTATGTAGTAACCGGCATATGATGTGCATCTGCAGTAGGAGTGGGAACTACGGGAAGGGGGTCCACAACCGGAACAGGAAGAGGAACCACAGAGGGAGAAGAAGAGACCCCGGCATTGGAGAAAAAAGGAACTAATTCAAAGAATGTGACATCCGGGCACACAAACGATTTATGAAACTTAGGGTTATAACATTTGTACCATTTCTGAGTCCTTGAGTTGCCAAGAAAAATACACTTCGTAGCCCGAGCATCTAGCTTGTCTACTCCAGGCCCCAAGTGCTGAACAAAACAAACACAACCAAAGACTCTTGGGGTGAGAGGAAAGGGAGACAAAGTGGGGAACAACACGGAGAAAGGGGATTGACTTCCAAGGATTGACATGGGCATCCGATTTATCAAAAAACAGGATGTAAGAACAGCATCACTCCAAAAGTGCTTTGGGACATGCATATTGATCATCAAGGACCGAGCAGTTTCAAGAAGATGTCTATTTTTCCGTTCAGCTACACCGTTTTGTCGTGGGGTGTAAGCACAAGAAGTTTGATGAATTATTCCATGATGTTCTAGGTATTGCTAAAATGATGAGGAGATGTATTCTTTGGCATTATCGGAGCGAAGTATTTTCATATTAACACCAAACTGAGTGCGTATTTCAGCATGAAATTTCTGAAAAATAGAGAACAATTCACTACGGTCTTTCATAAGATAGATCCATGTCATCCTTGAAAAGTCATCAACAAAGATTACAAAATACTTAAACCCATTGTATGACACCACTTTAACTGGACCCCATACATCAGAATGAACTAAAGCAAAAGGACTTGAGACACGACTATCAATTCTTGGACTAAATGAGACTCGATAATGTTTTCTAATGATGAAAGATGACTCAAAGAAGGAACTAGCAGTTTCAAAGCCTTGAGAGAGGGATGACCAAGTCTGCAGTGCCATTGGAGAGGAGTAAGAGACGACTGAAAAGCCACTGGAGGGCCACCACCATCAAGGTAATACAAACCACCGACTTCATGCCCTCCACCAATCTTCGTCCCCGTCTTGAGATCCTAAAACACACAAGAAGAATGATAGAAGGTTACAGAACAATTAAGGGACTTGGTTAATCTACTAACAGACAAAAGGTTAAAAGGGAACTTAGGAACATATAAAACAGATGCTAAAGACAATAAGGAGAGATCAACATCACCAACACCACAAATAGGAGATGTAGAACCATTAGCAAGTGTAACTGTCTGAGATGTGGTGGTGCGAGAAAGGGAAGAAAATACATCAGGAGTCCCAGACATATGGTCCGAGGCGCCAGAATCAATGATCCAGGGTGAGGCTTTGGAAGCTAAACAAGTCATACCTGAATGGGCAAGTGTAGTTGTGTTCTGCTGAGATGTTTGAAGGAACTGCTCATATATTGCCCGTGGTACACTCACCGTTTCCTGCCCAGAAGCACAAGTGGGTGTGGAGGGGGTTGGTGCAGTTTGTTGGCTTTCAGTAATTGTGCTACTACTCTTAGATGTAACATGGTTAGCCCAAGTGTTAGGTGGACCACACAAATCATAGCAGAAATTAACTGTGTGCCCCTCTAAGCCACAATGTGTACATTTTCTTTGAGCATTACCCCTTCCTTTTCCACGGCCTCCAGTCCGGCCACTGGCCCGGTTAAACATGTGTCCACCACGGTTGCTTGGAGGGCCACTGCTGCCACCACCACTTCTACTTCCACGACTACTCCCTTTAGTCACTACCAAACCAGATCTATCAGAGAAGGAAGAATGTTCCACTGGCTCAATGGATGTTCTCTTAAAACGGGCAAAAACTTCTTCAAGTGAGGGGAGAGCTGATCCCCCCAATATCTGTGCTCTGACAGGCTCATACTCAGCCTTCAAGCCCACAAGAAACCTAGTCACATCAAGTTGTTCACGTTGCTGTTGTTGGATCTGGACATCTGATGTGAGAGGGTGATACACATTTAGCTCATTGCGGATGTTTCTCAAACTTGCATAATACTCTTCTAAGCTTTGACTTCCTTGCTTCAAATTGAAGTACTCTTGGTATAACTGATATACCCTAGTTGTGTTGTCTTGTCCAGAGTACAACTTTTTAGCATGATCCCAGATCTCTTTGGCTGTATCTAGGAACATGAAGTTCACACTAATCTTTGGTTCCATGCTGTTCCAAAGCCATGTCATTATCTATGCATCATCTTGTTCCCAATCACTGAACCCAGGAGAATCAGAGGAAGGTTTCTCTTCCCTCACATGTTTTACTTTCCTCTTGGCCTTCAAGAACACCTCCACAGATTTTGCCCATGGTATATAGTTCTCACCATTCAACTTGATGGATGTCATTTGAACACTTAGATAATCTGAAGAGAGCATGATGCCTATTTTGTTGTCATTCCCAACTACAGTTGAAACCATCTCAATTATGTCTCCTCTGAATATACACCACAATCTCACACTTGTCACAAGACTTATCTCACTTACAATACCACCAACCCACTTTCTTCAACTGCACATTACACACTACACTCTAAAGCTGAAATCATTCAGTCAACACATCAAACACTTGGACTGCACACTGCAGGACCATTTACCACCAACACACCACTACTGAAATTACTCAGTCATTTCATCGAACACTTGTTCTGCAAACTGCAGAACTTACACACAAGGTCTAGGGGTTCACTTTTAAGCATTTAAAAACATAGATATGCCAGCCACCACAACACAATCAACACCACATCACTGCTGTCGTGGACATCAGCAGTCTACCACTCTTCTTTCAGCACACATGTGAGCAAGAAAACACAAAAAAAACATGACTGATATGAGTATCAGTTTCACCCAGCACCACAACAACTAACTTTCGATGCACACAAAAAAAATCAGCATTCACAGTCCATTTCTGAACACACGACAGCAGTGTCCATACCTGTATACGACCAGCCCTCTTCGTACACTGAATAGAGGGTCTAGTATACCACTTCAACGACCACCACAGCACCGGCTAGAGGCATTCTCACCTCCAAACCCTCAAAACGACAACTCCTTTTCAGCCCTTTATCGAGTCTTCAATCAGATCAACTGTAGGATGAAGAAACCTACTGTGAAGCTGGCGGCGAACCCAGGAAGAAGACAGCAACAAGAAAAAAACGAACACCAGACCTTAATGCTCTGATACCATGTGAATAAACCCTAGTTGTTTCTAGGTCAAAGTAGAGAAGAAGAAAGAAGAAAGAAAAGAGAAAGAAGAAGAAGAAGAAGGAGAGGAGAAAAGTATTCGGCCAGACTAGAAGAGAGGATGTACAAACTTTTCTCTCCTAGCCGACCCACTTGACTTTTATTCATGAAAAACTTGAGTTACAAGAAAGACAATTTTGTCCCTCATAGAAGATGGGACACATAACTTAAACTTAGATACAATAGACATTTCACTTTCAATAAGATACACCAGAATGACCAAAATACCCCTGACTCGAGCATTCTAACAGATTCTATTTCATGCAACATTGTTACTATGAATGTTACACGCATATAGATTGGAAGGCCTTGGTTGTATGGCAGGATTAGGGATATCTACCATTGCGGAAGGGAGAACACCTATCACTTCTTATTTAATGGGAAGCGAGTTGTTATGAAGCCAATGTCGCTAGAAGCTATTAAAAGGCATCATAGTTTTCAAGAGAGCGCTTAGTCGCCTAGTCATCTTGGTGTCACTTAGGGCCTGTTCGTTTCCTCTTAACTCTTATATCTTAAGAGGAATCTTTTAACTTTAAGAGAAAAATGGGTGTTCGTTTGTTCTTATCTCTTATTTCTTAAAGTGCAATCATACAACTTTTTCTTTTCCAATGATACCCAAAAAGACAAACAAAAACTCTCATATATAGGGTCAAAATGGATATTTGATCATTTTTAGAATTCAAAATTCAAAACAACATTCTCTGAATTCAGAGTTCAGAGGAAAGAAAAATTCACCAATACCAATATACCTCTTAATGTAATTATTGCGCTTCAAGATGTCAGACTTCAGAACAAACGAACAGGTCCTTAATGTTCAAAAAAGGACAGAAAAATAAGGGGTTAAGCCCCTGTTTTTTTCATAGAAATATTAGTAAAACAAGGGGCATAGCCCCTGTTCTTGTCATAGAAAAAATAAAGAATGAATAAAATCATTAGAAATGATGAAGAAAAAGTGGAGCCCTTGTTTTTGTCCTAGAAGAAGAAGAAAAAGAAGGGGCAGAGACCCTATTTTTGTTCCAGGGGTGGAGCTGAGTCTCTGTTTTTGCTCCAGAAGAAAAGAAGGGGCGGAGCCCCTGTTTTGTTCGAAAAAAGAAGAAAAGAAAAGATGGGTGGAGCCCTTGTTTTTGTTTGAACAAAAGAAAAGAAGAAAGGGTGGAGCAAAAGAAGAGGAAGGAGTGGAGCATACCTTCTATTATTGTTGATTTTTGTTGTCTCTTCAAAGGCAAACCAAACCGAAGTACGATTCAGTTAACCGAACCGTGACTATTTTTTAAAATCGAACTGAACCATTTGATTTATTAAAAATGCAAACCAAACCGAACTGAATCAAGCAATTAACCGGTTCATCAATTAACCAATTAACCGGTTAACCGATCTATAGTTTTTTGGTTTTTATTATGTTAATAATTTCATTCAAAATATAAAGATAAAAACAAAATGTTTTCCCTTCTGTGCTAAGAACATTGCTATAGATCTTTGTTTTTCAAATCACAAACAAAAGGAATGAATAGAACAAAACAAAAAACGATAACATTTAACCTAACATATGCTAGGTGTTCAGGAAGGAAAAAGAAAGAAAGGGAAAGCATCAAGATTAGAGAAGAGAAAGTCAGAGAGACGAGGATGGGGAACAATAAAGAGATGAGAGGAAGATGGTCGATCAGGCAAAACCAAAGAGAATAAAGATGGAATAGTATTACCTTTTTAGACTAACTAGTTATTACCTATTAGATATATTTATTACTTATGAAATGTGTTGACAGCTATAAGCCTATAACAAATAGACTTCAAGTACATTTTGAAGTTTGAATGGATGTATCCACAGATATGAGTGTAGATTGTTTAGGTATGACACTAACATGCTATTTAAATCCATGTATTGGCTCTTTGAACCTTGTGCAGGAATAGGCTTTGAAAGTATTGGTAAAACTAAAATATATACATACTATAATGTATATTAGTCGGCTCGATTAATCACTGGTTTTTCTTATAGGTTAAGTGAAACCTAACCAAAAACCGAATTAAAAAAAAAAAAAAAAAAACTCAAACCAAAACCAAAACCAAACCGTCCAGTTCGGTTAACCGCAATTTTCTGGTTCGGTTTCTCAGTTTCGATCAGTTTTCCAGCTTTTTATGATCACCCCTACTTCAAACAACGAATAGCTATCAGAGAACCCTAAGGAAAAAAGAAACTAATAAAAATATATTATTTTATGAAGAATGAAAGAAATAAAAAGAATGATTCAGTGTATCTTACTTTATCTTAATATTATAAGCTCAAAATATAAAAAATATTAAAAAAAAAAAAAACTTGAAGAACTTATATTTAAGTGTTGTGGCGTTTGGGCGAGACAAGCCCCAAAAAGCACCTAGATGCCGAGGCATCACCTTGACAACTATGAAAGGCATTCTAGGCCACCACAAAAGGAAACTACAGCCCAAAGCCCGTTGCTGAATCTATGAAAAAACCATTACATTTGCTCTCTGAAAAAGAGTCTGAAGTAGAAAGCAAGGAGACAGGAGTTGTATATGTTGTAATATCCAATGAGGTAAAATAACCAAAATGATTCAGTGTATCTTACTTATCTTAATATTATAAGCTCAAAATATAAAAAACTTAAAGAACTTATATTTTATGAAAGATGGTATTTGGGCGAGGCAAGCCCCAAAAAGCACCTAGACGCCTAGGCACCTGCCCAGGCGTCGCCTTGACAACCATGCAAGGCATGCTAGGCCACCTCAAAAAGAGACTACAGCCCAAAAGCTCGTTGCTGAATCTAAGAAAAAACCACTACATTTGCTCTCTGAAAAAGAGTTTGGAGTAGAAAGCAAAGAGACAGGAATTGTATATGTTGTAATATCCAAGGAGGTAAAATAATCAAATGTTGTTCCACCTGCTAAAATGCACAAAGAAGTTGTCCAAATGTTGGATGAGTTTTAGATTGACACCAGAAGAGCTACCTAACGAGTTACCTCACATGAGAGACATTTAACATGCTATTAATTTGCAACCAGGATCACAATTACCCAAATTACCAACCTATCATATTAATCCTACAGAGCATGTAGAACTTAAACAACAAGTTGATGACTTCCTAAAGAAAGGCTTTATTAGAGAAAACCTTAGTCCATGTTTTGTCCAGCTCTTGTCACTTCAAAGAAAGATGGTTCTTGGCGCATGTGTTGGTAGTAAGGCAATCAACAAGGTTACTATCAAGTAGAGGTTCCCAAATCCTAGACTCGATAACATGCTTGATATGATGGTCAAGGCAACCATTTTTTCTAAGATTGATCTAGGAGTGGCTATCATCAAATATGAATTAGGCTTGGTCATTGGTGACAAGTGGAAGACAGCATTTAAGACAATGATGATGACTCAAGTACTTCAATCCTTCATTGGTTGTTTCCTAGTTGTTTATTTTGATGATATTCTTATATATAGTCATAGTCCAAAAGAGCACACTGATCATCTATATCAAGTGATAAATGTTTTACACCAAAAGAAACTCTACAGCAACTAAAAAAATCATGACATCCAAAGTTATATTTTTAGGACATATTGTTTCTATTGAAGGTTAAGTGTTGATCCAGAGAAGATAAAAGCTATCTTAGAATGGCCCACCCTTCCTACCAATCTTCAAGAGATTAAGAGTTTTCATGACCTAGCAACCTTTTATAGGACATTTATTAAGGGTTTCAACAATATCATGGTTCCAATTACCAATACAATGAAAAAAGGTAAATTTAATTGGACCAAGGCAGTAATAATAGCATTTCAGATTATAAAGAAGAAAATGATAAAAGACACCTATTTTACAACTTCCAAACTTCTCCAAAGTCTTTGAAATGGCATGTATTCATAGGAATTGGAGTTCTCGTGTGGATAGGCAATCCCATTGCATTTCATAGAGAGAAACTAAATGAAACCAAGTAAAAAATATTCACCTTATGACAAGGAATTATATGCAATAGTGCAAGTTCTACAACATTGGTGACACTACTTAATATCCAAGGAATATATGCTCTTTTCCAATCATGAAGCGTTAAAGTACTTGAATTCTCAAAAGAAGATAAACCATAGACATGGGAAGTGGGTGTCGTTTCTACAAGAATACACCTTTGTCTTAAGCACCAAACTAGGAATGAGAATATGGTGGCAAATGCACCAAGTAAGGTGGCTTACATTGATTTTGCTCAATTAAAGCAAGACTATGTTGGTTGCGAGGATGTCAACACCATTTATGCTATTTACAACTTGGAAAGCAAGATGAGTATCCTTCATTTTCACTACATAATGGCTATGTAGCAAGTCATTCTCATAGAGATAAGCCCAGCCCCATTGTTATGGTAGATAATAGGTTTTATTGGCCTAGCTTGAAGAATGATGTTGCTCATATAATAAAGCAATGTAGGACATGCCAACTTGCTAAAGGATAAAAGCAAAACACTAGGCTATATACACCCCTGCCCATTCCTCATGAACCATGGTAGGATTTGTACATGGATTTTGTCCTTGGGTTGCCGAAGACTACTAGGGGTTACAATTGAAAGGATGAGAGATCCATCGTATGGACGCCCAAATCTTGCGGAATAAGGTGAGCGAATTTCAAAAATCTCTCCCTTCAGTTGGGAATCGCATTCCCTATTTTAGAAAAAACATATTTTTCAATGATCAATCTTGAACCATGAATCGAACCAGATCTGAACAAAAGCAATAGGAGAGTATTATACCTGATACAGAGAAATAATATCTCCCAACGAAGATGTTCACGCCCAAGGAATGATCCAAAGACTGCTCCCACTGAAGATAACGCAATGTAGGATGGAGCAGAATCAGCAGTGTTCTCTCCAAGAACCTAATCCTTCACAAGAAATAGCAGGATGGCATGTGAGCACAGCTTCCTATCAGTCCCTTCACAAGGAACTGATATCAAGATCGAATCTTGATTTCTCCCACTGAACTGGAGGTCAAACTGACAGGTGAGGCGGCGGCAGGAAGGAGACGGCAAGAGAGAATTTTCACAGGTGTGCTGAATTCTCTCTTCTGTGTTTTCAGCTCTGAAGACAAGTGAAGGACTTGTGTTGTGTGTCTAAAGGCTGCCGCCCCTCCTCCTTTTATAGCCTTAAAGGGATCAGCTCCTAATCCCATTATGAGTTGCTGATCCAAATCATATTTGGATCAGACTTCCCTTTAAGTGATAAGGGTAAACTCTTATCTTATCTGCAGATTGGATCAGCCTTCTCCTAGTCTCATTAGGAGGTTTCCAAATCTGAATCACATTCAAATCTAGACTCTCTGAGTGGATAGGGTTAATACCCAATCCTATCTGCTAATCCAATCTCAGAATTCGCCCCTTATTTAACTGATTAAATTAGCCCAGTTCGAAATGGGCTTTAGGCCCATTAAGGTTATGTGCTCGCTTAGCCTTCCTAACAGCTGCCCAGTTGGGCTTCCTTGTATGGCATGGGACCCAAACATTGATCTACACATCAACCACATGGGTTCAGTCCAGCCTTTGTTACAAGGCCTGGCTGAATACACTGTTATGGGCAGTGCACCCCTGAAACCCATCACATGGGCTCTATGAGCCCAACACTTACCCTAAGTGGTCCCTGGGCCAAGCCACCTTGTAACACCCAGGGACTGTGGGCAGATGCAAGATTAGCCCATCAGGTATTACCCCCAATGGTCTTACACTAAAACCCTCAACCCATAATGATCAAACATTGCCCGACAAGGGAGGACCTCTCCCTCGACTGCAAGAAACAGTGTTGCACTCTCTTCTTATATGGATCCTGGGAATTAAAACCTTTTGCAAGCATTTGGAAACCATAATATACATACTTTTATATCTCATATAAAATATAATTTGCAAAACAAATCTCAACGATTGAAATCGGCTGCCGGCAGTCTTGGTTTCCATCAGAGAGAGTGCATCCCCGATCATTACCTTTGTCCGACAAAGGGGTTGATCCTGTCACTATGATCATCCACTCAGATGAATTCTCAAACTGTCCCAACATACTCAGGTTTTGACCCCCGCTAAGGATCTCACTGATTAATACATCAAAGACAGCCCAATCCGACACCTAGTGCAGTATCATAATCGAGTCTAGGGGTCGGGTGTAACTTTCCAGTTTTGCTCATTAATCTCCAAGGTCCAAGGCAATACTGGAAATTTGGTCCGGTTCAAAGATTCAATTAATCCTACACTGCATGTGCCTTGGGTCTCACCCTGGCGTCTGAGACAGGCCACCCCAACATTTGGCAGCACACCAGTGTCAGCCTTGGCAGGATAAATCTCCCTAGACTTATCCAACGGCTGTGAACATTCTAAACTAACACGAGTCTCATAAGTGTCCAGTTTAAGGGTATTACACAGAAACACACCACAGGAACATGAATCAAATATGTACTTTATTCATTTACAATAAATCCATAATGTACATCATTCTGATTGGAGCTAAGGGCATACAACTGTCTAACAACAATATAATCTATGTTGTGGTGGATTGTTTCTCAAAGATGGCTCATTTCTTACCATGCATCAAGACACATAATGCTTCACATATTACTACTATATTCTTTAAAGAAGTAGCTCAATTTTAATGGAGTGATTGCTACTATTGTATCAGATTAGCATACCAAGTTTATGAGTTATTTTTGGAAGACACTTTGGAAACTACTCAATACTCAAATGAAGTTCTCTACATTGTTTCTCCCCCAAATAGATGGTCAAACTGAGGTAGTCAATAGAAGCTTGGGAGATCTTTTATGGTGTTTGGTTGGTGATGATACTTCCAAGTGGGATTTAGTGTTGCCAACAGTTGAGTTTGCTTATAACAGCTCAGTGAATAGATTCATAAAAAGAATTCCACATAAAGTGGAAACTAGTTCAGCCTAAGCAGCCAATTGATTTATTTACTTTACCGCCAGATGCGCATACCGGTATTAAAGCAGAAGTATTTGCTAGGCTCATCAAAGAGATACAACATGATGTTAGGAGAAAAATTGCATTGAGCAATGATTTGTACAAGACTAGAATTGATACTCATTGACGGTTGACAAATTATCAAGAGGGAGACATGGTTATGGTACATATACGGCTATAGCGGTTTCCTAAAAGTATGTACAAGAAGTTCCACTCCAAGAGCTCATGTCCTCACAAAATCATCAAGAAGATAAGTAGCCTATGTTCTAGAGTTTCCAAATGGCATGAGAATTAATCCTATTTTCAATGTTGAGGACTTGATTTCTTACCACAGACATGTGTTTTCTTTTAAGGCTACTATACCTAACTTACCAACTATTGCAATTACAAATAACGTTCTAGAGGATGTTTTATATGAGGAGATAATATCTACTGCTACAGGAGGGTATCAGAAATTCCTTGTCAAGTGGAAAGGCAAGCTTATGTCTGAGTGTTTTTAGATCATTGTTGAAGTCTTTCATCATATCAACCCATATCTTTATGAAAGATACCATACTTTTAACTCAAGGTCAAGTTCTTTGAAGTCGGGGAGAGACGATAGGGATCAATCAGCACTCTTAAAGACTTATTCTAGAAAGAAGAAAGCCTAACAACAGGTCCTAATATGTAATGATGGTAGGGATTTGGACTGAATTGGACACCAAGGGTGTTTTTGTCATTTTACAATTTTCTGTGGGGTCCAATGATAGGGTTTGATTTGCCTAGTTACAGTTTGTCTATGTTTAAAGTTTCAAACTCATTGAATAAGTAGGATTAGAGTTATTGAGTCTAACCATTTGACTCCAAGGATTATTATGAGTTTAGAGTATGTAAATATGCATGTATATTTTACACCGTGATCAATGAATTTTATTGAGTTTTCTTGAGCTTATGCTAATTATGGTGAGTGACTCCCATACCCTAGAGTGATTCTAGGCACCCCATGAGTGATTCCAAATATTCTCTCTCTATTTCCTTTCTTATTACTTCAAGAAGCCATTACAGCCCACAACTAGGGGTGATCATGATTCATGAAAAACCAAAAAAACATAACCAAACCGATGAGACCAAACCGAAAATTCTGGTTAACTGAATCGATCGGTTCAGTTTTGGTTCAGTATTTTCGAAAAACCAAAGTAAGTAGGATTAGAGTTATTGAGTCTAACCATTTGACTCCAAGGATTATTATGAGTTTAGAGTATGTAAATATGCATGTATATTTTACACCGTGATCAATGAATTTTATTGAGTTTTCTTGAGCTTATGCTAATTATGGTGAGTGACTCCCATACCCTAGAGTGATTCTAGGCACCCCATGAGTGATTCCAAATATTCTCTCTCTATTTCCTTTCTTATTACTTCAAGAAGCCATTACAGCCCACAACTAGGGGTGATCATGATTCATGAAAAACCAAAAAAACATAACCAAACCGATGAGACCAAACCGAAAATTCTGGTTAACTGAATCGATCGGTTCAGTTTTGGTTCAGTATTTTCGAAAAACCAAAGGTAGCGGTTTGGTTTCAGTTAACTAATACAAAAACCGACGGTTAACCAAACCGGCCAATATACATAAATTTTTATATTATACATTTATGTATATTATATATTTTTCATATATTTTATATTTTTATATATTATAAATGTATATATATGCATTATATATTATAATATATATTTATAATATAAAATACATTATTTATTATTTATAATATAACATTTTATATGTAATATAAAAAATATAAAACACATTATTTATATATGCATTATTTATATATGTAATATAATATAAAATATATCTTAGATTTTATAAAATATAAAATACATTATTTATTTATAATATAAAATATATTATGTATGTAATATAATATAAAATGTTATATTATAAATAATAAATAATGTATTTTATATTATAAATACATATTATAATATATAATGCATATATATACATTTATAATATATAAATAATATAAAATACATGAAAAATATATAATATAAAAATTTATGTATATTGGCCGGTTTTTTATAATATGATATAATCCATATAAAAATTTATGATATAATATTTTATACTTATTATATATAATATGATGAAATCAAAAAACCAAAACAACGACGAAGCAAACCGATCAACCAGTTAACCAATCAGCTTTGGTTTGGTTTCGATCACCGGTTTTCCAAAAACTGGTACTACCAGTTCGGCTTAGAAAAAAAGGCCCACAATTTGATCAACCGAACCGTGAGCACCCCTACCCACAACAGCCATAAATTTTCTATCATAGAAGGCCATTCCACATTCTCTAAGGACTGAAATTGGGCAGGTCATACATCATGGGCTTAATTGTATACTTTACTACCACTAGGGTATATATTATAAATAATAAAGAGGGTTCTGCCAGCCCATCTTTTTGAGCTTTAAACCTTTCTTCTCTTCTCTCCCTTGTTCTTAATTATTCTCTCTCTTCTTTATTGTTACTGCACTATAGTAAACATACCAAGTAGGCATATACTTAAAGACCCAAGAAAGAATTACCTCATAACTGAACTTGCGTTTGTGAATGGGCTTAAATTTTCGAACATCCAGTATTGTTAGCTCATCATCCTACATAAAATAGAACAGTTGTAGCAAATAGAAAGCCATAAGCCAACTCTGGTGACATCTGGTAATATCTAAGACAAGCATTAGCAAGAATTTTAGTCCCAATAGAATTAACAAGTTCATAAGAAGTCTAAACTAAAGGAAAGATGTGACTAAGGTGCCTTAAGTAAGCATTCAATATTATAATGAAATTTGAAATAATACAAGCTTTGGGGACTAAGAAATATACCCTGTTCCCAACAGCTATGTGTGTCCCATCAGGTTTGTATGTGATGTTGATATTTTCACCACTTAGTTCAACCTGCTGAGAGCATTTTCCACCTAAAGAAATCAAATGTTAATAAACAAGATATTTCAACATATAACAGAGACAGAAGGAAGCAGTAAAGCATCATAACAATAAAAGTATAAGAGCTTAGAAACAAAAGAATGATTCCTGTTTTAATCTATCAGTTAGTTGAAGGGCAGCCCAGTGCACAAGGCTCCTGCCAATGTGGGGTCCGGGGAGGGATAGATGTACACAGCCTTACCCCTGCAAATACATAGAGAGGCTGCTGTTTCCAATATTTGAACCCTGGTCATCCTGGTCGCAATGTTAGTCTTGCAGGTAACAAGAAATGCAGAAACCATTTCCACTAGATATAACATGGGAAGCAACTGCCAAGAAGAATCCACAAATTTGACTGGATACGAATAATGGACATTTTAAGAGAAAAACTGTGGTAAATATCTTTTACTGTCCACATGAATGATGAATCAACTAAAAATCCAATGACCCTTTGCTAGCCTCTTTTTTTATGAAGAAGAAATGCTTTTTCATGGCAGACTATCAATTTCTCGTTGGTTGAGCCCTATGTTCAAGTTCAACAATTTAAAAATAAGACAGCAACCATGACCAGTTATTTACAATCTTTTCTTTTTCTTCTTTTTGATTAGAACACAATGAAGGGAATTTATTAAAAAAAAAAATGATGAGAGATTCCTGCTACTAAATATGGCTGGCAAATTTATGCATTATGCAATCTCCATTTCAGAGTTGCACCAAAGCATCAGTGGCTAGAGAACCCCATACAAGTTATGGTATTCCCGTCCCTTTGGCAAGTGAGTATTAACATTGGTTGATCTACTACACACATGAATGAGCTGCTCAAAGAAAAGGCTAAGTATCCGCAAGGTTCAGAATATCAATACAGGCCGATACGCCAGATGGGGCGTATTGGCCTAGCCTTTATTTTTCTTTTAGTTTTTTTCTCTCAAACTGGTTCAGGGGAGTCAGTTTAAGGCCCGTCTACCCCCTGAAATGTGTAGGACCCCCAAACACTATGTATAGGGGCCCTAATACGATACGTATCGGCCGATACGCGCTGTTATGTTGCGATATTTCAATCCTTGAGTATCCGTCTGAATGGCCAGTTATTTAACAATGTAGCAGGCTTGAACTTCAATGACCCTGATTCAGTTGCAAATAATTTTCTTTATCTTAAATGTGAGATCCATGATTCATGAGAGTTTCACAAAAAAGTTCTAATGCCAGCAACACCAGTGAAAACAAGTGATCTGTTGCAGGTTGAAGGCTCTAGAAGAGCTAGGGCAGACAAAAAAAGAACATGGGCTAAAATAGTAAAAAACGGCTTGAAAGCCCATAATTTAACAACGGATATGGCACTGAACATAATGGAATGGCAGAACAGGATTCATGTAACCAACCCTATATACTTGGGACAAGGCTTAATTGAGTAGAGTGGGTATCTGTGAGATGGTGTCCAATTTTCAGTTATCCACAAGAAAGCATAAAAGCAACAGGTTTGTTTACCACTATTGTAAATAGACACAACACTTGCAATTCTCCAGAGGAAATGAACAACAATACTCAGCTCAACTAGCATTCCCTCCCTAACTTTTTTTACTTATTTTGTGTGTGTGTGTGTGTGATGTGCAGCACTAGTATGGCCACCATTTTCAAAATTTATCACTTACTACGGGCATCCCACAGGCGGACAGTCTTATCACCCGATGCAGTTGCAATTAAGTCAGCATGTTTTGGATCCCAGCATAGCTGGTCCACACTATCTGTGTGTCCCTTCAACTCTACGTCTTTAACCTTGCCCTGCAACAAGTTTCACGAAGCAAAATATCAGTGAAAAGATGAAGATATACATGAGAGAGAGAGTGTGTGTGTGTGATCTTTCCTTACAAGAAAAAATTTTAAAAGGGCAAAAATTGTAGAGAACTATCTCAATTAGATCTCAAATAGTTGTTTTGCATGCCCGACTGAATCCCCCGCCGAGTTCTGAATCATGCCAAATTCTTAATTGATTTCGCAAATAGCATAGCAAAAACTAAGCAAGCGTACATCTATATCGTACCAAAAATGTAGCTAAGCATGATCTTAAGTATCCAACTAGATTGATGGTTATGTGCTGCTATACCCAAATAGACATCGTTGCTACTAACAAGGAAAACCACAGATTAATTTATAGCAATGGGGAAATAAAGTGGGGAAAGTCCAGGAGCCTCAAATGATCTGAGAACATGAGGCTATAGATAAAAGAAGCTTACATGTCCATGCGACTCGATGTGCCAGACTCTAGCTGTTTGATCAACAGAACCAGATGCCAATTTCGTGCCTGTGCAATTCCAAGCCACCGAATGCACCTTTTGAGCAGAAGACGAACCACTCGTTAATTTCTAATAAGGGATGTAAAATAAAACCAGGAATTCTACAACCCCATTAGTGGGAACATAAACCTAGGATTTCTGCAACATAGAGTGGAGTTCATAACAAACATCTGAAGGTGTTTGTATGATTGAGGGAGAGGGGCGGATGAGGGAATACCTTCTTCTTGTGACCTTGATATTCTCTGCTGTGAAGATTTTTGAATGGTATAGTGGTGTCCTCCATCTCTGCAACCTTTCGTTAATGAAAGGAATAATGGGGGAACGCCTAATTCAGAAGGAAACGCCGCTTTTTTCAGCAGCGGGAAAGTATTGGGGCATTAGCTAGCCGGTTCGCTGGATCGGGCAGTTATGGATATCGGATGGTATCCGAACACAGGATCCTAACAACCAGTCACAATTAAATGGGTTCAGTGCTAACCAGGACTCCGGATCTCCTGCCCACGTGATACTATAGCTGTATATTGGGAACATCTACGCATGAATGTTAACATGTAGATGCTGAAGATGTTCCGAAGCTGCAGTGTTATGTGGGTAGAGTGTATAGGATTTTTGTGGGCAGAAGATCCGAGCTCTCTTACAAGACCGTGGGAACGGTTACAGCGATACAAAGATGCAATACGCTCTTTTAAGGGTCAAATCCGATTTCAGTCACAATCGTCTCAGCCATGCATGGAGAACATCTCCCTTAGTTGTCCTCAATGGCGAGGTATTTCCAGTGTACAGCCGCAATGGTTGTTGGCATCCTGTTGGGGGATTAGATTCGGTCTTGTCGTTATGCGGGTGTTGTCTGCATCCATGTCACTCCGTCATGAACCAGATCATATTGGTGCCCCACCGTGTATTGGGAATATCTCCTAATGACAAGTTCGGAAGATGTTCCCAATACACATTAAGATGTGCATATGAGCCTATGTAGTGCGTTGCTTTTGGGGCACAGATATAAACTCCACATGAACAATTATCAAAAGTTGTAGATGTTTCTCATTCAAAGTTCAAACCTTCAAATAATCACCTTTCTTACCCTTTTCTTAGGTTTGATCATATCCTCTTAATTCTTATTTCTTAAGAATAATCTTTTAACTTTAAGAGAAAAATGGTAGTCCATTTCCTCTTATCTCTTAAAATGTAACTATACAACTTTTTGTTTTTCAATAATACCCCAAAAAAATAAACAAAAATCCTCATACATAGGGTTAAAATAGATTTTGATAATTTTCAGAATTCAGAATTTAGAACAACGTTCTCTGCATTCAAAGTTTAAAAGAAAAAAAAGTTCATCAATACCAATATAACTCTTACTGTAATTATTGTACTTTCAGATGTTAGACTTCAGTGCAAACGAATAAACCCTTAGTGAGATGCACCAAAAATACCCTCATGCATGGGGTTGGCCTACCAAATACCTCGCTTCCCAAACCCGATGGACTTGGATGGAAATTGAATTCTTGGAGATGGGTATTGATAATGAAACTAGATGGGAGATGTTGGGGAGTAAATTTCTATTTCTTGCCCCACCCCAACCCAACCCAACTATATATAGTGGGAACATGTGCGATGTACGAGGTGGTATTAAGTAGATCTTTTATACTATCTCTTATGATTTTTTTTTAACTTTTAATGACTAATTATAACTTTTCAAATAAAGATAATTATTGGGTAATTCTTGGTAATTATTGTAATGTATTTGGGTTTACATTATGTGATAACCACAGGTAATTATCATCATAATTTATACTACTTTTTGGATAAATTCTTTTAATTTATTTTTGATAATTTTTATGGTTATATTATTTGACATTTTTAAGTACAACAATCTGGAAATTAAAAAAAATCCAAATAACAAGATTTTTAACTAACAATACGTAATAATCTACAAAGCACAAAATATACAAATTTAAAGCAAAGCAACTACTCATCAAGCAAAATTCAAATAACCCATAAATTTAAACCAAAGCAATTCAATAAGAAAAAGTCAAACATTATTTTTGCTGATTTTTATTAACAATATTTATTAATTATTTATGAGAGTAATCACCAAGTTTATTTTTAGTAATTTTTTTATAATTATTGATAATTTATTGTTGAATAATGGTAATTTACTATTGGTTATATTATATGATGATTATTCATAAATAATAATTTCTATACTTATTATATGATAGGTTATTGATAAATTATGGTAAATTTTACTATTTTTAATCTTAGTGATAATTTTTGAAAATAATCTATACTATATTATGATATTTAATTTCAGTAATAGCATTAACATTCTACAATTTAAATCTTCATTAAGTATCAATTTCAATATTGAAATTAATTTTTCAAAATTACTGAAATTGGAATCATGTTTTAAAATAATACCAATAATTAAATGACTTTCCAATATTTATTAATTATTTATGAGAGTAATCACCAAATTTATTTTTAGAAATTTTTTTATAATTATTGATAATTTATTGTTGAATAATGGTAATTTACTATTGGTTATATTATATGATGATTATTCATAAATAATAATTTCTATACTTATTATATGATAGGTTATTGATAAATTATGGTAAATTTTACTATTTTTAATCTTAGTGATAATTTTTGAAAATAATCTATACTATACTATGATATTTAATTTCAGTAATAGCATTAACATTCTACAATTTAAATCTTCATTAAGTATCAATTTCAATATTGAAATTAATTTTTCAAAATTACTGAAATTGGAATCATGTTTTAAAATAATACCAATGATTAAATGACTTTCCAATTTACCAAAAAACAGAGTAAATTACCAAAATTAATTTTCAAAAATTATTTTGAATATTTAATTTCAGTAATTGTCTTTGAAAATAATATATACCATATTATGGTATTTAATTTCAGTAATGTTATCAATAATAGTATTAACTTTCTACGATTTAAATCTTCATTAAGTATCAATTTCAATATTGAAATTAATTTTTCAAATTTACTGAAATTGGAGTCGTTTTATAAAATAATATCAATAATTTAATGACTTTCCAATTTACCAAAAACCAAGATAAATTACGAAAATTAATTTTGAAATTTTAATTTCAGTGATTATATTTGAAAATAATCTATAGTACTATATTATGATATTTAATTTCCTTAATTGGAATTTTTAATATTCAGTAATATTATCAATAAAATTATTAACTTTCTACAATTTAAATCTTCATTAAGTATCACTATCAATTTCAGTATTGAAATTAATTTTTTCAAAATTACTGAAATTGGAATCATTTTTGAAAATAATACCAATAATTTAATGACTTCCAATTTACCAAAATTGTTTGGAATATGGTTGAGTTGGCCGCGCCCCGGGTTCCACATGTCACCTCCACGGCCGCCTCATCACCTCGGCCACGTCGGCATCACGTCATGAAGATAAGCGTGGCCAAGATAGGAGATCATCGTATGGATGAGGACAACACCGCTGGGGATTAGGTCTTATCCCGAAGACCTCGACGGGTAACCTCATCCCAACAACCCCAGAAGCCTCATCCGACCAAGACACGGATCTTCAGCTATAAAAAGGTACCTCCCGCTCAAAGTAAAGGATCCAACTTTTGACTTCCATTTATTAGCTTTTAGAGCCATTTTTCTCGGTATGCATGATTTCAAATGCCAGCCCATATGACTTGTAGCTCTAGTAGATTGTATAGATAATTTACTCTTGCAATGGACACACTGCACCTTCTTTGTTCCATCAACAATTTTTACCTCTTCGAACTCCAACCATACACCTGAAGTTTTCTGCCTTTTTGACTTTAATATTGGACCATCTTCCTCAACTTCAATAGGATTCTGAGATCTAGTTTGAGTACCATCTGTGTTAAAAGGAGCAGTTGCAATGGGATTGTTTGCATTATTTACTATCTGGCTTGTCTCATTTGGTGAGGAATCATCGATAGTGTCAATCATGGTGATAGGGGACGGACACGACATAGAGTGAAAGAGCAAGGGTCCTATAGAGGTTAAGCGAATATTTGTTGATGAAAGATTGTGATCATGAATGGGGATGATGGCATTCCAACATTTCAAATCGGTTAGTTACCACTTGATCATTCTAATCCTTAATATAAAGCAATCAACATGCTTGGATAAGGAGTAGATTAGGACATAAAAGTTATACCTAATTACATAAATCACTCAACAACTATAGGTTATACCTAATTACATAAATAATTTACAAACTGAAAAAAAAGCAAGAATAAAAATAATAGGACATATCCTTCCTAGTGAAATCTTATAATGTGTACAAGCCAATAGTTTCTTTTCCATCAACTTAGTGCGTCATTGAAAAGCCATGAGAAGTTTAATGACAAGTGCGAAGTGTTGACCAAAATCTTTCATTAACCCATACATTTTTTAATGAATTCATTAACACATATGTCAATGTATGCTCATAAACACATACATTGACATATGTGGCATTCACCATGGACCCATACATTGTTAGTGTATGTTCATTAACACATACATTGTCAATGTAACTGAAGCAATCATGGATTCAAAGGTAAACACGTTAGAGACATAAACAGAAGTAGTCATGATCATTAAATATGGCATTCACCATGGACCCAATATTTACCTCTCACCCCTCAAAATGAAAACCCTTAAACTTATATTCTCTTCAGCTAATGAAGAGTTAGATCAAGGGTTTCAGTGCAAAGAAAATTCTGATCCCACAACTATGACGCAAGAAAATGTTTTTACTCCTAAGTCCTAACCGAGCTACAAATTTAAGCAGCAATATATTCATAAATTCTCAATGTATGGTTGACATATTCGACACAAGAAAATGTATTTTGTCCATCTAGGCTATTGACATGTTCGACACAAGAAAATGTATTTTGTCCATCTAGAAAAGCCCATAACCAATTTCCCTTATTGCTCTACAAATAACCTCAACATCTTAATTATTACTAAATCTACAAATTTTGGATATAATAGGTATGGAATAATAAATGAAATAAGTTTTTATAGAAATCCTTTCTCAGAAGTACTTTTTTTAAAAGCCCTGGGCTGAATCATCTCATTGCATCTATCCAATTGTAGTACCTGTACATGCAGTAAGAAAATAAGAAATCAGGAGGAGACAAAGTCTAGACAAGAGGATAAAAATTTACAATATCTTGAATAAAACTTCTCCACTAACATGACTCGAGTGATATATCTATCCTTGTCTGTTATTTGCATATCTTATATGGTTTGGGTTGGAATTGAGTTCTATTGGTTTGGAACTTTACCCATTGACAGTTAGCTCTAGTTGTACTGTACATTCTCTCTTCACCACTTTTTTTTTTCTCATTTCTTTTGATAGGCAATGCTTTTTCTTTGATCACAATATCATACAGTAAGAATTAAATTGACTTAGATTTGAATTCAGGAACTTGAAACCATTAGCTACAACCCCACAATTAATCATGGACACGCTAGCCCCTTGTTAATATTGGAAGCATCATATGAATATGATCTGCCATTTAATTGAGTTCTATGGATTTACAAATACCGCAAAGTAGCATGGACGGTGTGGTGGTCTTTGTGGTTTTGGGATTGATTGTTACATTTGAATGTTGAACGGTTGGTTACAGAGTAGTTGATGAGAGCCAATCAGTCCTTCCAACTTCGAACTCTCAGAGTTGTAGAAAGGACAAAGAAAAACCCAAAATGAAGAAGAAGAAGAAGAAAAAGAAGAAGAATCTGAGAGACTGAGACTATGAGAGGTGAGGGGCTAAGACTGAGAGGTAACAATGTTGTTGGACGTTGCTGTATCAGTTGTCAGGCTTCAGCTGTGAGAGACTGAGAGGCTAAGAGCTGATACTTGACTGAGAGTTATGAGTATCGCCGGTCCGTTGGTGCTAGGCGTCGACTCAACTGAATTTGAGAGTGAGAGAGCTTGAGGGTTTGGAATTTGGTAATTGCTTTCTTTAGAATGTGAATGGGGCCACCATACCTATGTATCCCCACCAATAAGATTCTTTCCATAAGCATAATATGTATAATAAGTATTACACACACATACATATACTCTCAATACACATAGGCTTGACTAGGTTTGTGAGCTTAAATAAATGAGCCATGTATAGAGCTCGAATTCGGTTCAAAGCTCGACTTGGTCTGAGCTGAGCCGAGCCGAGCTTGAATAGCTCGTGAAAAGCTTGATTCATTTCCACTCCTAGTTGGAATGTCAAAGAGACAAAGATAGTTCAGTCCAAAACGTAGTGCAGTATCATAATCAAGTCTGAGGTTAAGTGCAACTTTTCTGTTTTGCCCATCTATCTCCAAGGTCCAGGGCAGAACTAGAAATTGGTCTAGATTCAATTTTTCGTTCAAACACCCACTAGCTGTGCTTAGGGTCTAACCCTAGCAATTAAGACAAGTCTCTTCACCAGTTTGGTAGCTCGCCAATGTTAGCTTTATTAGGATAAACTCCCTTTGTATATCCAATGCCTGAGAATTCATAGAAACACGACAATAAGAACATGAAACAATAATGTACTTTGTTCATTTATTGATAAATGTTTATATACATTAATCTAATTTGAGCTAAGGGCATACACTGTCTACAGGGGGCTAGGGTGATAAACTTGGGCTTAATCTCAAGTTGGCCCAAACCCCGAACCCAAGGGTTGCACCTTTAGGGTTAGGCCTACGTTGACCTACAATGAGACCCAACCTGCCCAAGTTGCACCCCTAGTCATATTAGGGTTATTATTAGGCTAATCAATTTATTAAATCATGCAATTAGATTTATAAGAACTTAACTTTAACAAAATTATTAGGTTAGTAAAGGTTATTTTGGTTAATTAATTTTAATGAAATTTAGCTTTTAATAATTTAATAATGTGATAATATATATGTAATAATTTAGTTAATTAATCAATTAGATAAAATTTAAGTTACTTCAAGTTCATTGTGAAATAATTATGTTAATTTGATTTCTAAAACCAATTAATTAATTAGTTAATTTATACATGTAACCTTACATGGTTAAGGGCAATTGTTAGGTAGCTTTATTCATAGATTTTTTTGATGGTATAAGATAATAAAACAATTGACCCATTTATAAATTTGCCTTTTTGAACCAATCCATAAAAAATGGGCCTTTATATCCTATTGTATGGAGAGGCATTGAGGTATATATGATAGGGTTAGCAGACCCGATCCAAAAGTACTCCATATCTAGTCATCTTCTTGACCCAAGTTGGAGTTATTTTCTAATGTCGTTTTTCAATATATCAATGATTGTAGCATATCAGGGATGGTTTAACTACTATGAAAGCTACATGGACTCCCTTTTAGTAATTTAAATACTAATGAAATCATTAGAGTGCAAACAACAACGAACAATGTTGACGATCCAAAGATTCCAAAGAACAACATTTATTACATACCTGCGTTGATGATCTGTGCAAACTGGGTTTTGGTATTGCTCCAATCACAAATGAACAATGATGATTTTGGCTATTTTAATCCGAATAAATTGTCCCATTTAAGCATTTTCAATCCCATCTACAATTGAATTTCGAAGTGGAAAAGTTAAAACTAAAAACATACTTGGGTTGACAAATCGTGTGATATAGGTTCTCGAATCGACCCAACCACCAATGAACAATGAACAGTTATAGTTTTGGCTTTAAGGGAATGGAATGTAAGCACTAGCAAGCATACTCTCAATTGTCTTGGTTCCTTTGATTAGCAAAGCATTCATTTTCTAGAGATTTGAAAAATAAAGGAATAGTGTAATTTCTCTCGTTCATTTGGGTAGAGTTGTAGGGGGAAGGGAAGAAGATGCGGTTTGTTAGGAGCATTGAATGGACATTTTAAGTATGAGTGAAACATAGATGAAGGAAACTATAGTGGGGAATTTCCTATCTAAACGTCTTTTTTTGGAAAAGCTTCCCTCTATAATGAAATTTGGATTCTAAGAGAATCATTTAGGAGCATGTTACATGGAACAATAGGAGGTATGGGTTAGGGATGGGGAGGAATGAGAGGGAATGAATGAGATAGCGAGGATGCGGGAAGAGAGGAAGGAGAGACCATTTAAGGAGAATACAAAGAAGAGGTAAGGGACGTAGGAGAGACCATTGAATGAGCTTCTTTATTCAAACTCTCTAAGACCACTGAAATTTGGTCCCTCCCACTAGCCCTCTTAAGGACGTGCTATGCTTGGGCCCTCCACCTAGCTATAATGTTTGTGAATGATTTTTCTGGTCTTTGCTTGGTCAATTCTAATTTATGCCTTAATAATGTGATGTCTGTATTATATGAGTAGTGATTTACAAATGCATCAACTAGATTTGGCCAAAGCTTCACTAAGCTAGGGTCGGTGTTCATTAACCAAGTTGCAGTAGGTCTAGTCAGGCTTCTTAAGAACGATTGGGCGAGAAACTCATCAATTAAGCCCATGGCCTTTAGTGTTTGTTGATACATTCTGATGTGGGCCCTTGGGCATCCTATCCCATCTTATTTGTCCATGTAAGCCACTTAAAGCTTGGAGGTAGCCTATGTCCAATAGTTAAGTCAAGGCCTAATAAGTCCAAGTTGTTGCCTTGCGACTTGTTAAACCTTTGCTTTATGTGGTCTAACTATTGGTCCAACCATGGATCAGTTGGGGTCATGGGAAAAGTGTAACCCCTTGCACTGAATTTTGGGCAAGTGGTTGTATTGGAGTAAAGGACCTGGGTGTCTAGGTTTGGATCAGTTGGTCTATTGTTGTCCCTTGTATAGGGACTTAATCTTGATTGAACCGAGCTTGGCTTGATTGGGTTGGCATTGGTGAGGGTTTGGTTGGGCAACAATACCCTTGGATGGGTTGCATTGGAACTGCGACCCATGATGATTTGGCTGAAGAAAGGGTTAAGATCCATCATATGGATGGTCGAACCATGCTAGATGGTTGGGCAAAATTTCAGAAATTTACTAATCCTTCTATGAATCGAATTCCCTATGTTTTGAAAAATTGCATTTTTAGGATTAGTCTTGTACTGAATCGGACTAGATTTGAAACTAATCAAAGAGAGAGATGCAAACCTGATACGGATACTACAAACACAGATCACAATGTGGAAGTTCATGCCCAAATCAGTCATAAAACGAACCTCCACTGAAGATGGCACAGTGTATTAATCCTGAAGCCGGTTCAACAACACAGTTTTCAGCAAAACTACAATCCAATTGCTTGGATCAAATTGGAAAAGGTGAGCACGAAATTCTTCTATATTTTTCTTGAAAAAATTAGAAGAAAACTTATCTCTATTAGTCCCAAAATTTCTGTAGTTGAACTAGGATTTCTTGGGAGACAAAAGAAAGAAGAGAACAAAATAGAGAGGTGTTTTTGTCTACTTCACCCTCTTCTTTTATCTTTTTATGGAACACTTCTCCTAATCAAATTAGGAGATTATTCAAATCCAATTTGGATATGGACTCTATTAATAGATAAGCCTTATCCTCTTAAGATGATGGGTGCTCCATACCCATTTCCAAACCCATATTCACCCCATGTCACATGACAACTTGATTAAACATTTTTATTATGGACCTTAGGCCCATCAACTATAAGTTTCACGACCCAAGGGTGTTGCATGACCAAATTAGGCGATATTTTTATGGCGTGGGACCCCACAATGACTTCACATAAAGTCTACATGGGTTTGACCCAACCTCTGTGAAAAAGTTTGGCTGAATTCACTACTAAACACTTCACTATGGCTCAAAATGGACCCAACATTTCCACTTGAATTCAGCCATCCTATGAAGACTGAAGGATAATGAACTTAAGTAATATAAAGCTTATTTGGTAATAGCCCCATAATGGTCTCTTATACTTAACCTCTCAGCCCATAATGATCAAACACTGCCCGATAGATAATGACATCTCCCCTGGTTGCAAGGTGCAGTGTCACACTCTCTGTTCGGAATGATTATGGGAATGGAAACATTTTTCAAACATTTTTCATAATATATATATATATATATATATATATATATATATATATATATATATATATTATGTGTGTGTGTGTATCATATAAATAAGTTTTGCAAAACGAAATCTCCAATATAATTAAAATCCACAACCGGCAGTTTAAGTTTTCACCGAAGAGAGTGTAAGCTCTATCATTACTTTGTCCAACAAAGGAGTCGATTCAATTACTATTATCATTCACTCAAATGAATTATGAGACTGCCCCAATATACCTACGTTTTGACCCTCAATGGATCTCACTACTTGTCATATCAAAGTCAAACCAATCCAACACTTAGTGTAATACCATAATCAAGTCTATGGGTTTTGTGTATTTCTCAATTTTGCTCAACAATCTCCAAGATCCAGAGTATAACTGGAAAATTGTTTGGGTTTAGTGTTTCAACCAAATACACATTGCATGTGCTTTGGGTTTAATCCTAGCAACTGAGACAAGATGCCCCAAATTTTTGGCAACACATCAATGTTAGATTGGCCGGATAAACTCCCTAAATCTATCAAATGATTGAGAACATTCTAAACTAACATGAGTTTCATAAATGTTCACTTTAAGGGTAATTAACATAAACGTACCAATATCAACCTGAAACAATAATGTACTTTTATTCATTTACAATAAATGTATTTGTACATCAATTACATTAGAGTTAAGGGCATACATTATCAAATAATTCCTATTTGCACTTAAGTCCAATCAGGTACAAGCTTTAGTGCCATATTGTCCACCCGTTTCTCAAACACTTTCTGTGTCAGTGGCTTAGTCAATGGGTCTGCCACATTTTCCGTTGATGCTACCTTATGAATCTGAATGTCCCCTGTACCAACAATCTCTCATAGATCGTGTGTTGTCATACAACAGAGTAATGGATGATATTGTAAAATATCAAATTATAGGATGAGTTTCTTTATCCACCCTACTTATTAGGTAGCCTTACAACAATGTACTTGGCCTTCATCATGGAATCAATAATGGATCATTGTTAGCTTTTTTTTTCTACCTAACTACATAGGACCCCATTGTGAAGATGTATCTAGATGTAGACTTTTTATCATTTGGTTTAGACTGAAAGTTAGCATCAGTATACCTGGCCATCTGTAGTGAAGTACCACCGAAGAAATGATAATAGTTTGAAATCCTCCATATGTATTTTAGTATGCTTTTCACAGCATTCCAATGCTCATGTCCTAGATTAGATTAGTATCTACTTACCACACTAACGGCCTGAGCAATGTCTGGCTGAGTGCACAACATGGCTTACATGATGCTCCCTATGGATGACGCATATAGAACTTTTCTCATGTCCTCTATCTCTTCAAGGGTCTTAGGTGACATGCCTTTGGAGAGAGTGACTCCACGCCTAAAAGGAACAAATCCCTTGTATTAGCTTTACATCTTGTACCTGTTGATAATTTTGTCAATGAAGTAGATCGGAATAATCCAATTATCTTTTTTTATTTATCTTTATAGAGTCAAAGTCCCAAGATATAGGAGGGTTCTCCAAAATTTTTCATAGAGAATTGCTGTGAAAGCCATACCTTCACTGCAGTCAACATTCCTACACCATTCTTAATGAATAGAATATCGTCAACATATAGAATCATAAATGTAACCTTATCTCCCACTGTGTTTCTGTAAACATAGGTTTCATCCGGATTCTGCTTAAAATCAAAATGTTTGACTGTTGAGTCAAATCGGATGTTATAATTTATAGAAGCATGGCCACAGGCGAGGAAAATCCCCTCATAATTAACTCATTTTTTCTGAGTGTGCCCTTTCGCTACAAGCCAAGTTTTATAGGTCAACCATTCCATTAGGGCCTTTTTTTGCTCTTGTAGATTCACTTGCAAGTAATTGCTTTCACCACAAGGGTGTGGGTCTACAAGAGTCCAGATTCCGTTGGTTTTCATTGAGTCAACTCGACTTTCATGGCATTTACCCATTTCAAGGAGTCTATGTCCAATATAGACTTCCGTATAAGTCATGTAATCTTCCTCAATGCTTGTAACTTTCATTAAGTAATTTTTTTTATTATAGTCATAACGATTGGATGTCTAGAAACCCGGATAAATCTTCTAAACTGGATATTATTATCTAGAATTAATAGGTTATCTCCCACTACTCTTGATATCTATTCATCAAGAATAACTTTCTAATGATGATTGTTTAAAATGTAGTCCTCGTACAAGAAATAGGCATTTTGACTAACAAACAATTTTTGTTCTCGTGGGTCATAGAAAAAATACCTTACGACTGTTATTGGATTCCAATTTGTGCGCGTTTGTCATTTTGACGTGTGCTGACCAACTCCATATTTTCAAATATCTTATACTTGGTTTCTTGTTAGTTCATAGCTCATAAAAAGTCTTAGGAACCGATTTGGTTTTTTCAAGTGTCTTATACTTGGTTTCTAGTCAGTCCATAGCTCATAAGAAGTCTTAGAAATCGATTTGGTTTAAACCCGGTTGAGCACGCAAATTACAGTATGCAATGCATGCCCCCAAAAGGATATAGGTAAATCTGAATGGACGATGAGTGATCAGACCATATCTAATAGAGTCTGATTTATTCTCTTTATCACACTATTTAATTATGGTATAGTAGAAGAAGAAAATTGTTATATAATCCCATTGTCCTTTAAGTAGTCCCTGAATTCATTGGAGAAATATTCACATCGTAGATCTAATCGAAGGGTTTTGATATGTCTTTCAAACTGTTCATCGACTTTTTTTTCTAAACTCGTTGAACTTTTCAAAGGATTTAAACTTATGTATCATTAGTTACACGTAACTATATTAAGAATAATCATCGGCGAAATTTATGAAATAACAGTGTTACTTCAATGTCCTAACATTCATAAAACCACGTACATCATTATGTATAAGGTCAAGTGTGCCCATACTTCTTTTAGGCTTACATGTAAATGACATTTTTTTCCATCTTGCCTTGGAGGCAAGGGTGACAAGTTGGTAGACCTTACATAATGACAAAAATTTAGAGGATCATCATTCACCAATCTTGTGATACATTCTATATTAATA
The DNA here is from genome assembly GCF_055504915.1 of Nelumbo nucifera. Lineage (NCBI taxonomy): Eukaryota > Viridiplantae > Streptophyta > Magnoliopsida > Proteales > Nelumbonaceae > Nelumbo > Nelumbo nucifera. Next base: position 41,280,658 of record NC_142649.1, read on the forward strand.
TGGCTAAGTCGGTAATGCCACAGGCACGTGGGGTTAACTATATCACGTGTTTTTTCCGATACCGTATTGGTTTCATTTGTTTTTAGAGAATGATGGAGAATAAAAAGACGATTCTCAAGTTCTCCGTGAATAAGAATTTGTTATTCAATTTAATTGTAATCTTATTGCTAAACAAAATAGAATAACCATCCTTACACAACTTAGAAACTGAAATTTGATTTTCTTCTAAGTAAAGGTATATAAAGACAATCTTTAAATGTAACAATTCTTTTTTTAAAAATTAAATCTATTGTTACTATAGCAGAAGCCGCAACAATTGCAGTCGTCTGCAAGTAAAGCACAACCTTGTCATCATTCAGCCTTATGCTTTTTTGAACCTTACCAATATGTTACATGTATGAGTGAAAGCTCAGAGTTAATACACTAGGATGTAGAAGTGACCAACATATTAATCTATATGACAAGAGATTTGAAATTACCTTTTTTGTTCTTGTGGGATTCTAAATACTGGGGACAATTCCTCTTCCAGTGCCTAGTTTTCTTGGTGACTCGTTACCCAATAGGGATGAAATTCTTTGGGTCTAGGGACCAAGGTACGTTGTGGGAAGATGTTCGGCACCCCACACACACCCGGTTAAACCGACCTCTATTTCACCAATTTTCCAAGAAAGATTTTTATAAATTTTGAGCTTGGACAAATAATAAATACCATACAAAAAAGCAATACCAACCATAATCTAACAATTAATATAAGAATAAAACACTAAACAATTGAATGATTAACTAGGAAATGTAAAGTAACGGTATTGAAAATGATGAGTAAAGTTAAGAACAAAATTTCATACTTTTGTGCAAATTGTTTTAATGCAACTTTAAGATACGATTTGTCAAATCTTAATGTGAATTTCCTAAAGAGAGAGGTTTCCTACCTTGTATGCTAAAAAATAAAATAGGAGAGAAGAGGGATGAATTAATTACCTAGGGCACTTAAACAAATGATCTAGCCTAGAAACCAACGTGTGTATTAAACTAAAAGTACTAATGTGAAACGATTTTAAAACATAGCTAAATGGAAGAAAAAAGAGATTGTTGGTTCAACTCATGACAACGTTAAACATTTTAGCGAACGTAAACATGATCATGCCAAACTAAAAATTACTTGCTAACTTACTGATAAACTTGTGTTAGATCTAATAACGAGATGAAATGCTATGAAAATCAACGTAGGCTAATAATCTATTGATTAAATCTAAGTAGCACTAATTAAACAAAACAACTAAAATACAATTAGCACTAAACAAATTAATAACTATTATTGAAACTTAAGTGGCATTAATCAAAGTACAAGCGTTAAAAAAACTAAGAAAAATCTATAATGCAGAGAAAATATGATATAGAAAGAGTTTTGATCAATCAAAATCCACCCATAAATTTTGATATATAACACGTTGTTTGCTATCATATGATTTCAGTTTATTGGTCAACTGTTTTTCTTAAATCATATCTGATGAAGGGTGACTTGACCCGACCCCCTAAGAAGGTAACACGTGTACGTGACTCAGAATATATAACAACTTAGCACTGTCAGACTGGCACGTGGACATGACCCGACGCAGATAACAACTCACAAAGTATCAGCTCGCTAGAAAGCGAGCTCGAGTGCACTGGCATCCCGAGTTGCACTCCAAGCTAAGCTCACCTCAATCCGCGAACTAGTTCACTCCAGACCCAAGCAAGTGGGTCATCCCAAAGACAACTCGCCTCAAGCCGAATCACTTCGGCACGTCACCGGTAGCTCGCTATGGAGTAACCCGCTACAAAATAGCTCGCTGCTGAGTAGTTCGCTGCAGGGTAACACAGAATCCAGCGAGAAGCTTCTTATCTAACAGAACCGTACCTATCGCACTGCTCCTGCGTCCCTTGTCTGGCGGAGCAACACCTGCAGATTCAGAGAACTGCGCCCACGTCCCTCGACAGGCGGCGCAACGGTTGCCGATTCAGAAGGCAGTACCCACGTCTCTCGACAGGTGGCGTCGCGCTCTGCAGGTTGTCTCCTGATTGGCGGGACCGTACCAAGCAACGGTCACTGTAACCTGCCTGCCTCCAGTCCTAACAATAACGGTTAGGTGCCTCGAGACACTATCTGACAAGCATATCCCGCCATAGCAGGGATACGTGGCCGACTCAGCCGAACTCGTTAGAACATCGGTAAATAGACACTTTGATTCCCTAGGAAAAAGGTATCGCATATTCACCACTCTCTAGGTTTCTCATATTCTTGCAAACTTATTCTCTCTCAGCTCTCTACCGAGTTCTAACTTAAGCATCGGAGAGTCCCCGCCCGGTATTCAGCCCCGGGTCCCTTCGTCCTTCTTGCAGGTATCTCTTGCCCGTCGCCAGCTAGAAGCCTCATCGCTTCCAACTAGGAGTGGTCGGATTGCGCATCATCAATTGGCGTCGTCCGGGGGGAAACGTTTCAAAAGGCTTCTCTACTAAAATTTCACCAATATCAATGATGTCTTCTATCAACGTTGTGCTTAACAATGGAACAAACACCTCTAGGGATCACCTCCAAGCTCACACTGTACGCATTCAACAGTTTATGTACACCTCAACACCTTCTGAGTTCCACGTTGGTCCTACCCCAGATCGTCGAAGCCGTGAACTCCCCACTCCCTCCCGCGGTGAACACCACCTTCGTTGAACCCGCCGTGGTCCCCCCCCCTCCCCGAGGTGGGGCAGAGCCAACTTGGTGACTTAGTGCAGTTCGTACGAGTCATGCAATCCCAAATGCAGCAAGTCCAGCAGCTTCAGCATTACCGACAACAAGTCTTGTGTCACTTCTACCAGTAGCAGTTCTCAGCGTTGCAACATAGCCAGCAGCTAGCCCAACCGCGGTGCCCCGTAACACCGCTCAACCAGCAGCCGCTCGATCGTCACCGAAGTAGTCGACCTCCCCACAGGGGGGAGACCTCCTAGGCCTCATCCCACAGTAGGAAAGGACCAACATCCCCCGCCGCCTCGCAACAACAAGGCGGGTCAAGAACTGCTCGCCCCGCCAAGTCTGGTCCGTCTCAGCATGTATAGTCGGAAGCCTCTCTGGCGGGCAATCGGTTTGAAGTCCTGGCAACAAACTCTGGTCGAAGTCCTTCAGCTCGAGAAAGCCTATTCCGATCAGACTCCCACCAGGATAAGGCCCAACCCGGCAGCGCCGAAACAACCAGCTCCAGCGCGAACTTAGCCAAGAGGCAGCGGAGGCGGCGTCCCAAAGCCTGACGTGCACTGATCCCTGGACAGCTCGTGGAGCTCGACCAGCCCGAGCAGCCCGAAGGCAAGGCAGGAGTAGGCCCAAGAGTCACAAAGGTCATGCTCCTCCTTTCGGTACCATCTCCCCCCTCTCCTGACCTCCTAGCAGATCCCATGTCAAAAGGCTTTAAAATTCCCCCTTTGGAGAAGTACGATGGGTCGTTCGATTTGAATGACCATGTGAACTCCTTTCAGTCGTAGATGCACCTCGCCGGAGCTAGCGAAGCCTGCATGTGCATCCTCGTCTCCACGACCTTTAGAGGAGTGGCGCACACATGGTATAGAAATCTCCCATTCGGGACAATCCGGAACTGGGCGCAGTTCGTGCAAGCGTTCACCTTGCACTTCATCACTAGTTTGAAGTGTCCGAGGTTGCAGGAAAGCCTTCTCAACATCACCCAGAAAGAGGGAGAGTCCATCCGGAGCTACATCAAGCGCTTCAACGACACCAACCTCTCGATCCCGAACTTGGACCCCGTAGTGAGACTCGTCGCGGCCAAGAGAGGGGTCAGTAACTGGGAGTTCAAGTGGCATGTGGTAGTGAACAAGCCTAAGGACATCATCACTTTCCTCAAGCTCGCCGACCAGTTCATCGAGACTGAAGAGGAAATGAACCAGACTACGGAAACAGTAAGAGGAAGAAGAGCAAGTAACCGACTAGGGGAGACAAGTCAGGTTGGCACCCCCAAGCTCATCCAGTTGAGAGGACGAGCTACACCCCTCTCAACGCGAGGCGAGGGGAAATCTTATTGATAATAAAAGATGCACCATTTGTAAGGTGGCAACCCCGGACGAAGGGGGACCCCACCACCATTTCCATAAAGACCACAGTCATACTACCAAAAACTGTAAAAGTCTTTGTGACGAGATTGAGGAAATCATCCGTCGTGGGTACTTAAAGAATTTTGTACAGAAAAATAATAAAACCCAGGCAGATCGGCAGGGGGAACAGAGGAGAGATGCCCCCGAGCCCAGTAACAGGCGAGTCGGGCAGCAAGAACCACCCAAAGAAAGACTAGTATGCGGGGTGATAAACACAATCACAGGGGATCCATCGTCGCAGGCTGCACCTCGGCAGCGGGAAGGACCACGATCTGCGAACTGGCACATGAATAGCGGAACCCACTGAAACGCCCATGGCCTGCAGACCCCATATCTTTCACCGAGGATGATGCGCAAGGAGTCCAGCACCCCTATGATGACGCACTTGTCATAAGGATGAAAATCAATGATTTCGAGGTCAGACGTGTCTTGGTGGATTCAGGAAGCTTAGCTGACATCCTGTTCAAAAGCACCTTTGACAAGTTACAGCTCCAGGAGGATGACCTCCAGCCCGCGAGCACCCCCCAAGTGGGTTTCAGTGGAGAAGAAGCTAGGCCCCTCGGTCGAATCTCGTTGCCTGTGGAATTTGGGACGTGGCCCTGCATTGCAAGATTCAGGGACACCTTCCTGGTGGTAGCCACGCCCTCCCTGTACAATGCCCTTATAGGAAGGCCCATCACCCACGCGCTTCGCACCGTGGTGTCCACCTACTACCTGGCGATGAAGTTCCCCACGGACTTCGGCATAGGAGTAGCCCGAGGTGATCAGCTCGAGTCCCAAAGATGTTACGTTGCGGCCCTAAAGGGGAAAGCCAAGCTGACGGAAGGTGTTGAGCTCGAGCGGCCTGTGGAATACCCTGAAGAATGAGCCACGTCGATCGAGGAAATGGTCTCCATCCTGACTTCAAAGGAAGACCCGACCAGGATCCTCCAGATCGGAGCAACAATAGAAGAACCCCTCTGAACTCAGCTAGTACATTTCCTACTCCAAAATTTAGACATATTTGCATGGTCCGTGGCAGAAATTCCCGACATAGACTCGAAAATAATTACTCACAAGCTAAATATTGATCCCCTAGTCAGGCCCATTAGATAAAAGAAACGCAACCTCGCCCCAGAACGCTGGAGGATAGTCGACGAGGAGGTTGGGAAACTTCTTGCGGCTGACTTCATAAGGGAAGTCCATTTCCTGAGCTGGGTGGCTAACCCCGTTCTGGTAAAGAAGGCCAACGGAAAATGGTGCATGTGCGTCGACTATACCGACCTGAACCGGGCCTGCCTGAAGAACTGTTTTCCACTCCCCAAGATTTATCGTCTAGTGGATGCGACCTCGGGGCATGAGTTGCTGAGTTTTCTGAATGCATACTCGGGCTACAACCAAATCAAAATGGACTCCGCTGATGAAGAAAAAGCGGCTTTCATTACCGAAATAGGCCTGTACTGCTATAAGGTCATGCCCTTCGGGCTAAAAAATGCTGGGGCGACCTACCAGAGACTTATAAATCGAATTTTTTAGCCACTGATTGGCGACAAAGTTGAATGTTATGTAGACGATTTGGTCGTCAAGACCCGACTTTCGAACTATTTAATAAGTGATCTGCAATGCATATTCAAAATCTTGCGCAAGTATAATATGAAACTAAACTCGAACAAATTGTCTTCGGTGTCAGTTTCGGAAAATTTCTGGGCTACATAGTCAGCCGGCGCGACATCGATACTTACCCTAAAAAGATAATGGCTATCTTGGACATGATGCCCCCTCGCAAGATAAAAGAAGTTCAGAGGTTGAATGGTCGAATGGCTGCCTTGAGCCGCTTCATGTCCAAGTCGACAGATCACTGCCTGCCTTTCTTCAAGGCCATTAAGATAAGTAAAGACTTCGAGTGGACTAAGGAATGTCAGTCTGCCTTTGACGAACTAAAAAGTTATCTGACTAGCATCTCACTTCTGACCGGGCCCGAGGAGGGCGACGTTTTAAAGTTGTACCTCTCCGCAAGTGACGAGGTAATCAGCTCGGTACTGATAAAAGAAGTAGACCGGGTCCGATGACCTATCTACTACGTGAGCAAAGTTTTGCAGGGTGCTAAAACTATGTATCTAGAGATTGAGAAACTGGCATATGCACTGATCACAGCAGCTCGAAAACTTCGACCATACTTCCAAGCTCACACAATCGTCGTCCTTACCAATCAGCCTCTGAGGCAGGTACTACTCAAGGCCGAAGTGTCTGGGAGGCTGACGAAGTGGGCTATTGAGCTCAGCGAGTACGACATTCGGTACGAACCTCGAACGTCAATCAAGGCCCAAGCCCTAGCTGACTTCATGGCATAATGCACTTTTAGCACCACCATGCCCGAACTGATGGAGATCAAGTACGCGGAAGAAGCCTCCACCAGTGTGGAACCAGCCTCAGTTAGAATGAAGTCAACCTGGGATGAGGAGCCTTGGATCCTCCACGTAGACGGTTCGTCGAACCAGCAAGTAAGCGGAGCTGGAGTCATCTTATACGGTCCAGGCGGAGTGAAGTTAGAGTACGCACTCCGCTTCGAGTTCGCGACATCCAACAACGATGCGGAATGCGATGCACTAATAGCTGAACTCATGCTAGCAAACGAAGTACAAGCGAAGCACCTCGTCATTTGCAGCGACTCGCAGCTCGTGGTTAACCAGGTAACCAGCGATTACGAATCTCGCGATCCCACCATGGCCGCTTACCTTGCCAAGACCAGGGAAGTTCTACGCGACTTCCAATCGTACTACATCAAGCAAATTCCATGATCTGAGAACGATGAGGCCAATGCCTTATCCCGACTAGTCAGCACAATTAACAACTCCACGAGGACCAGGTAGCTCCTGTTACGCAAGCAGAGCCGAGCTGGATTGACCCACTTGCGAGCTACCTACTACATGGGAGCCTCCCTGCAGATCGTAATGCTGCCAGAAGGGTAGAGCGACGGGCAACCAAGTACGTCATTATAGACGGGTGGCTGTATAGAATATTTTACACGCTTCCCTACTTGTGCTGCTTACGACCCTCGGAGGCCGAGCTCGTTCTCCGCGACACTCATGAAGGGTTGTGTGGCGGACACTTGGGGGGCAGGGCCCTCGCTCATAAAGCATTGCGACAAGAAATGTGATAAATGCCAGAGGCACGCCAATATTCATCATCAACTCGTTGCCGACCTTAAGTACCTCACCAGCCCTTGGCCCTTCGAACAGTGGGGAATCAACATTCTTGGACCATTCCCACCAGCGACAGGACAGAGGAAATTCCTGGTGGTAGTAATGGATTACTTCACAAAATGGGTAGAGGCACAACCCCTAACGACAATCACAGCTCGAATGGTACAAAACGTTTTCTAGAAAAACGTGGTATGCCGCTTCGGTCTACCTCCAGTGCTCATCTCAGATAATAGCAAGTAGTTAAAGGATGTCAAGTTTCAAGATTGGTGCGCCGAGATGGGGATACAATAGAACTTTACCTCAATAGCGCACCCTTCAGTGAACGGGCAAGCAGAAGTCACAAACAGGGCTATACTCCGTGGACTGAAGGCCCGCCTAGCCCGAGCCAAAGGGTTATGGGTGGATGAACTGCCTAGTGTACTATGGGCCTATCGAACCACCGTCAAAACCGCCACAGGCGAAACCTCCTTCAATCTCGCCTATGGCACAGAAGCAGTAATCCCGGCGGAAATCGAGGTGCCTACGCTACGATTAGAAGTATATGACAAAGAGGCCAACGATGACGAGCTCCGCACCAACCTCGACCTGATAGAAGAGGTACGAGACCTTGCGTATATTCAGACCGCAGCATACTAGCAAAAGGTGGCTCAGTACTATAACAACCGGGTCAGAAAGCGGCACTTCCGTGTAGGCGACCTAGTTCTCCAGAAAGTAATGGTACATGATCCCGGAGCGGGTAAGTTGGGGCCGAACTGGGAAGGTCCCTACCGGGTAAACCGAATACTCGGGGAAGGTACGTACGAGCTTGAAACATTGGAGGGCGAACTAAGGCAGTACTACTTGTGACCTACGGCATGGGCGAACTAAGTCCTAGTCGCCTCTACGGCATGGGCGAGCTAAGTCCCAGTCGCCTCTTTGGCATGGGCAAGCTAAGTCCTAGTCCCCTCTACGACATGGGCGAACTAATTTCCAGTCGCCTCTATGGCATGGGCAAACTAAGTCCCAGTCGCCTCTAGGGCATGGGCGAATGAAGCCCTAGTCGTCTGCACGGCATGGGCAAAGCTTAGGAGTGGACTCCGAGTCGCTCTCCGAGCCTAAGGGCTACGAAACCGAACTAAGGGTGGTTTCAAGCAAAGCGTAAGACCTCACCGCCTCGCCTGCTAAAATCAAAAATGAAAACGGTTCGCGGAAAGAAAATGATACCCTCACTACCAAGACCTCACCGCCTTACTTAGGTTACTCTTACTCACTACCAAGACTGGTAGAACTGATAGTTCGGGGTAATTCGCATAATTCGGAATGACTCCCGCTTCGGTTACCCTCGTTTGTTGCCAGCTAGGCAGCTCGACGGCTCGGGTAAACTATATATGTATGACTTGAAACAGAAAGGAACCATTCTTAGCAAAAAACAATATTTTGTGAAATACTGAAGATTCTTCATAAAAAACCAGGCCTAATGGCCTGGGAAAGTATATTAGAAAAGGAAAGAAAAAAAGGAGAAAATCAGGTCCAACCACCCGGGAACATGCATCCAGAGATCAGAAAAGAAAGAGAGAAGAATCAAGAAACACCCCAACATCAAGGATCCTACACCTCCACGTCCTCATCGGTCTCCTCTAGGGAATCGGGCTCTTCCTCCTCCGCTGCATCCGCCGTCTCAGGGGCCAGGCCCTTCATGGTAATGCCGTCAAGACTAACGTCAGAAAACTTCTTCCAGACCAGGTACTGGCAGAGCTTGAACCCCGAGCGGTAGGAGTTAGTGCCATACTCGACATGGAGGTCGCGAAACTCCAGGGACTCTTTGAAGTAGTCCACGGCCTTATCCTGTTCCTCCTCCATGGTAACGTCAAAGGTTCGAGCTTGTTCATGTAGGGGGGCCTCCAGACTTCGAACCTCCAAACGAAGGCGCTCCCTGTCCTCAGCCGTGCTTGAGCTCTCCTCCCTGTAACGGGCATTCTCCTCCATCAACCTGGAGATCTGCGCCTCCTGGTCCTAAACGAGCTGCCCCTGGGCCTCGCCCCCTTCTTGACTTGGAGGACCTCACCCAGGGCCCGGTCCAACTCACGATTGAGCCTCTGCACTTCCGTCCTCTGGGTGGTGGCATCCCTGGAGTGAACGGCCGTTTGACAGGCCATGGCATGAAGGGTGGAGTTCAACTGCCAATAAAGAGCCGAGGTAAGTAAAAAAAAGGGGGGGGGGAAGAAGAAGGGAAGGTACTTACCACCATACAGTGAGTCGAGGCCAGCCCTAGAAGCCGCCTAGGGTGTATCCTCGACCACTCTGCTATTTCCTCGTGGAAGATCGAGTCTTGGCTCCTCTGCGTGGCCAGGATGGGATTGGGGATGCTCTCATCACGCCCCTCGGTGGGAATGCCGGCGTGGCAGAGGAGCTAGTCGGCACTGGGGCCTTTCCTTCACCGCCTTCCGCGGATAACTCCTCGGGGAACGTGGGTGGGACCTCTGGTGGTGGAATGAAAGACGGGTCCGCAGCCTCAAACTCGACGGCCCTGGAAGAGGACACTTCGTCCTAGCGGAACCTCTTCGACCTGCGCTTGCTCCTTTGGGAGTTCGACAGGAGGCGGCGCGCGTCCACGTCCGACATTACAGCTGCAAAAACAGAGAGGTGTTAGCTCAGTACGTAAAAAAAAAAAACCTAAAGGTAACCTACCGGGGCTCAGGCCTGCTTACACGAGCTTGTCCACGGCCAAGTAGTTCGCACAGAGGAAGACGATCTCGGCCCAGGACTGTAGCGTTTCCCGCATCTTTGGATCCAAGCTAGCGCCCGGATCCTGAATGGCAACCCTCCAATGGGTCGAGAAGGGCCACCCTTCAGGATTACGAGCTACAAGTTGAGAATCTCCTAGGGCTGGAAGTTGAGAAAGTGGAGTTCGTGGATTGATTTTTGAAGATCGCCAGAGGTTTTAGCAGCTGTTGAAGACGTGTACAGTTGTAGAGTGTTGGTGATCGGGAAGAATCAGAGAAGACTAGGTTTCGGGTAACCTTGGAAGGCAGCGAATAGTTTTTTTCTTGTAAGTTATCTATTTTCTAAGAGAAGTGCTATCAGAGAGGATAGGTTGGACCTATCTGGAAAGGGCGGCCGAACCATTCTAGGGTTTTCTCCCTTCTATTCTCTAGGGTTTTACAGCAAACTCTACTGTTGGGCCGAACTGCCTTAGGGTTCTTTTCTCCTACTCTAGGGTTTGAAAGTGATCTTGCGGCAAACCCTAATAAGCTTGCGGCAAGCCCTAATGTTAGACTGAACCGTGCGATTTACCTAGAGCTTTCCTCAAGTTTTGTTAGCATTGATCAGCTTTTAGGGTTTCATATTAACCCTACTGCAAGTCTATCTATATGTTACTGATTGGAATGTGCAACTGAAATGTTTTCTTTAAGGACTGATTAAAACCCTAATTCTTCCAAGCTTATCTGACCTGCTTCTGAGCTGATTTTTCAGATCCTTTTGGGGTTTTTGAACTCTCTTAAGGGGTGAGAACTGTATGGACTGCTGCTGTTGTGTTTGCTAGTTGGTTTCAGATCAGATTTCTACCTGTTTTCTGCACATACACTATGAATACAGATTGGTCCTACACTGTTTTGATTGTGATTGGTAGTCCAAGTGCTGTTTTTGAGACTTGACCGAGATGGAGTTTAAAAATCAAGCAGAAGGCAGTTTTGGGAACAACAGTTATGGTAGTGTTTCTGAGACAGGTGGTTAGATTACAATCGTAAAGTTTGATGGATCAAACTATTTGGAATGGGCCCAATCAGCCGTGATGGCTATTGGGTGAAGAGGTAAATTAGGGTACCTCTTGGGAGATGTGAAAAACCCTCCAAGGGAGACCCTACGTATACCAAGTGGATCCAAGAAAACTACTTGGTTATGACATGGCTGTGTAATTCTATGCAGCCTCATATTAGCCGAAATTACTTGTGGGCAAAGACAGATAAGGAGATATGGGATGTCATGAAAAAAACTTATTCCCATCCCCTTAATGTTGCTAGAGTATATGAATTGAAAAACCTTAAACAAGGAGAGAAACCGATTTCAGTATGCTTCTCTACCTTGCAGTCTCTGTGGCATGAGATTGATCACTTAGAGACTCTTGAGTGGGAGAGTCAAAAGATGCACAGATATATAGAAAACAGGTCGAGACAAACCGTGTGTTTGAGTTTTTAGCGGGCCTAAATTCAGAGTATGATATTGTGCGGCAACAGATTTTGACTAGAGACAGTGTGACTCTCTCTCAGGCATACTCCTTAGTACATAGTGAAGAGATTAGAAGGAAAGTTATGATGCAACCTCAGCCTCTCACACCAGCCTTTGTAGTTGTCAAACCCAAATCAGGGGGTGATTCAGAGAAGGACAGGAGGAAGGAAGACAAAAAGGATGTGGTTTGTGAACATTGTAAGAAACCCAAACATACAAAGGAAACATGTTGGAAACTGTATCCTCACTAGGTTCCGACTAAGTTGAGAAACAGGAAGGGCAATGCTCATGTGGCCGTGAACACTGATTCAGCATCATCATCTGGTACAAGAGGAACACCTTTAGAGACTTTAGCTACAGTTCGGATTGCCCTAATACAGTTAGAAAAGGAAGTTGGAATATCAGCTCAGCCACCGCAGTCACCATCAGCTCCTGCCACATCTGCCTTCGCACATTCAGGTACTCGAGCCTCAGCCTACCATGCCTCAGCTCCAGGTACTACTGAACCTTGTTGGGTAATAGATTCAGGTGCATCCGACCACATGACTAGCTTGCTTTCACTGTTTACCACTTACCAATTGTCTTCGGATAGGGATAAAATATCTATTGCTGATGGCTCCCTGGTCCCTATTTCTGGGAAGGGTGACATTAAGTTATCAGATACTATCTCCCTATCATCTATTTTGCACGTTCCTAAGAGTGATACTAATCTTCTTTCAGTCAGCAGTATTATTAAGCATATGAATTGTTCAGTAACCTTCTTCCCTGACCGATGTGTTTTTCAGGATTTGGAGACGAAGAAGGTGATTGGGACTGGGCGTGAGACGAATGAGATCTATCTGCTCGGGGAGATGTTTCGTCAGGAAGAGTCAGTAGAGAAGATGTCTTTTGTTTCTCAGAGTGTGAGTTCGGTTATGCCAATGCATAACTGATTGGGTAATTTGTCCTTTCGGTCCCTAAAGAGTTTGTTTCTTGCTTTATTTGAGTCTATTGAGTTGTCTCAATTGCAGTGTGAAAGGTGTGAGTTGGTAAACATTGTAGAAAGTCCTATTTATTGAGTAATAAAAGGAGTAATAATTCTTTTGATATTGTGCATATTGATGTATGGGGGCCCTATCACATCCCTTCCATGGGTGGGTACAGATATTTCCATGTTATTTGTTGATGATCATACCCATTTTTCTTGGGTTTATCTCATGCGTTCACGAGATGAGGTTCCTGCCCTGACCCAAAACATTCACCAAATGATCCTAACCCAATTTGATGCCAAGATCAAAGTTCTTAGATTCGATAACGCAAAACAATACTTTGCTAAACCATTGTGATGGAGGGTGATTTGACCCCACCTATGAAATGGTGACACATGGACATTGAATCAGCATGAGCAACAGCTCAGCATTGTAACCTGGTACAACCAAGTGACGGGCCTACAAAGCAACTTGCTACATTGTAGCTCGTGAAAGGAGTTAACCGCGAGGCGAACCCCGGGCCCCCCGGGCTACCTTTGAAGAGATACTCCGAGGCAATTTTAGCTCGTGAGCTAAAGTCATTAGCTTGTTCAAGCTCCCAAGTGGACAAGCCATCCCCAGGGCCAATTCTACTAAGGGTAACCCTGGAGTGTTCCAAGTTCGCTACAGAATAGTTCGCGAATGAACCGCACGAGCACGCCCCAGGAAGCTTCTGACTGACTGACCGTACCGGTCAGACTGCGCCATATCCCTTACTGACGTGCAGTCCCAGTTCTTTCGGCAGTCTGCGCCCACGTCTCACAGCAGGCAAGGGCGTGCTTGTCACTCCAGAGACGTGTGATTCACCCGGGCGAGACGTACGCCACAACGGCCACCTGTGCAGCCCTGGCAAGTAACGGCTGTGGTAGGAGCCCAGTGGCGGTTATGCCCGACCTGACGTAAATGTCCCTATAAAAGCCCTCAGGGCAGAACAGAAACTTCTTCTTGAGACCTCTAATCTCTCAAGTATAGTGAGAACGCGCTATCTGCACTCTTAGCCTTCGTCTCTTTCTTGCTTCTCCTACATAGTACTAACTTAAGCATCAGAGTATCCCCACTGGGTAAACTCCACAGGGATTCTTCTTCTTCTTCATTTGGCGCCGTTTGTGGGAAATCGCTTCAAAAAGCCTTTCTCTAAACTTTCACATCTTTTTACTCTCTAAAAACTCAACGCTCATGGTTTCCTCTAGAAACATCAGACGAAGCACGAAGATGAATAACTCCTCGGAACAGCCCCAGCTTCCTACTGTCTGTATCGGACAGTTCACCATCCCCCTCTCAGCGGACGGGATCCCTAGTTTGAACGTGCCTCTTGCTGGGGCACCCGTTGTTGCTCCACTCCCAACCACAGTCGGAACAACCTTCTCTAAACCCTCAGTTGTGCCCCCAGCGGCCAGCCCGAACCAGCTGGAAGATTTGGTGCAGTGCATGCGGGCCATCCAGGCTCAAATGCAACAGTTTCAGCTGTTTCAGATCTATCAACAACACGTGCTGCACCAGGTCTCTCATTATCAGTATCAACAGCAATTTCCTCGGCTGTCGCAACCTCAGCTTCGGCAATCGCAACCCCTCCTCGGCATCCAGCCTCGCAGTAGGCTTGGTCCCTTCGTCAATAAGAGAACCTTTCCCGCCAAGGAAAGGCCCCCCGGAACCCTCCAAGGAGCCAGGCCTCCTCTCGCAGCAGACAGGAAAGGCCAGCCACTCTGGCCTCACCACGGGAGGTCAGGTCGGAAAGACCCCAGCTTGCCAAGCCCACATCGTCTCAGCCCTCCAAGCCCGATACCCCGTTATTAGAGAACTGGTTCGAGTTCCTGGCCACAGGCTCCAAGCAGGAGCCCTCTGTCCATAGCCATCACCAGCGGCCTGAGCTGCTTCCTGCACACACCGTTCCTGACAGTACAGAAGTGAGCAGCACGAATGTCGGGCCCGCCAAGAAGGAGAGACGACGCCGCCGAGCTCGCCGGTCTGCCACCCACGACCTGTCCGAGCTCAGAGGCAAAGAAGAAGTAAGCTCGGGTGAAGTCAAGGCCCCCATCCTTTCAATTCAATCCCCCTATCTCCCGAGCTCCTGGCAGTCCCAATGCCTAAAGACTTTAAGCTCCCCCCTCTTGACAAGTGCGACGAGTCGTTCGATCCAAATGATCACGTAGATGCCTTCCAATTGCAGATGCACCTGGCAAGAGCCAGTGAGACGTGCATGTGTGTGGCCTTCTCCACCACTTTTAGAGGAGCAGCCCGTACGTGATACCGGAACTTGGCACCTAGGTTGATAAGAAGTTGGGCGCAGTTCGCGCAAGCCTTCACATCCCACTTTGTCACCAGCAAGCGGTGTTCGCGAACTTAAGAGAGTCTCCTCAGCATAGTGCAAAGAGAGGGAGAGCCCATTCGGGGTTACATCAAGTGGTTCAACGACGTTTGTATGCAGATACCGTGCCTGGACCCTGCCGTGCGCCTTGCAGCAGCCAAGAAAGGTGTGACGCACAAGGAGTTCATGTGGCACATGGTCGTCAACCAACCAACGACCATAACCAAATTTCTTAAGCTCGCGGACAGGTTTATAGCCACCGAGGAAGAGATCAACCAGAAGGGCGAGGGCGCGCCCGAAAAGAGGAAGTGAGAAGGAGAGCCTTCCAGTCAAGGGGACAGCCGAAAGAAAAAGGATGCAGCTCGGGGGGCCAAGCCGGGTCAGTCGTTCCAAACTGATTACACTCCATTGAACGCGAAGTGGGCGAAAATCCTAATGGCGATCAAGGATGCCCCGTATTTGAAATGGCCACCTTGTTTGAGGGGGAATCCCAATGAAAGAAATAAGAATTTGTACTGTAGTTTTCATAGAGATCACGGTCATAGTACCGAAAATTGTAAAAACCTTCACGACGAGATTGAAGAGCTCATCCGTCGCGGGTATTTAAGGAATTTTGTACATAATGGTAATAGAAAAAATAAAGCAGGTCGGCAAGGGGAGCACGGTAAGGACGCTCCCGAGTCTAGCAACAGGCCAGCCGAACAGCCACAGATGCAGCCTCCAAAAGAGAGGCCGGTTCGGGGGACCATCCACATGATAGTGGGAGGCTCGATCGTTGCGGGTTGTACTTCAGCAGCGGCTCGGACGTCAGTTCGTGAGGCCGCCCAAGAAGAGTAGAACCCTCCAAAGCGGCCGAGGACAGAATAGCCAATTTTCTTCATAGAAGATGACGTGCGAGGGGTTCACTACCCCCACGATGACGCACTTGTGATAAAGATGAGGATCAACGACTTCGAGGTCAGACGTGTGCTTGTCTACTCAAGCAGTTTGGCTGACATCCTCTTTAAAGCTGCGTTCGACCAACTTCAGCTGTAGAGAAACGACCTGAAGTCTGCGGACACTCGTTTGGTGGGCTTCAGCGAAGAAGAAGTCCGGCCCCTTGGGAAAATAACAGAACCTGTGGAAGTCGGCACGTGGCCTTGCGTGGTCAGATTCAAACACGACTTCCTGGTGGTCGCGACCCCCTCCCCCTACAATGCCATAATCGGTCGACCGATCACCCATGTCCTATGGGCGATGGTCTCCACCTACCATTTGGCTATGAAGTGCCCAATAGACTTCGGTGTGGGGGTAGCACGGGGCGACCAGCTCGAGTCCCGCAAGTGCTACGTCACCGCCATGAAGGGAAAGACTAAGGTGGCTGATGACCTCGAACTGGAGCGGCCTACAGAGCAAAGCGAGGAATGATCCATGCCCATGGAAGAAACAGTTGCAGTCCTGACCTCAGCAGCCAACCCAGCTCGGATGCTTCAGATCGGTGCTTCCGTCCAGGAGCCTCTACGATCCGAACTGGTAAGGTTCTTACTCCAAAATTTAGATATTTTTGCATGGTCTGCGGCAGAGATGCCCGGTATAGACCCTGAACTCATGACTCACAAGCTGAATACTGATCTTGTAGTTAGGCCCGTTAGACAGAAGAAATGCAACCTAGCCCCGGAGCAGTGGAAAGCGGTCAACGAGGAGGTCAGGAAGCTCCTCGCGGCTGACTTCATAAGAGAAGTCCACTACCCTAGTTCAGTAGCTAACTCCGTCCTGGTAAAGAAGGCCAACGGCAAGTGGCGCATGTGCGTCGACTACACCGACCTAAACCGGGCTTGCCCAAAAGACTGCTTCCCACTCCCCAAAATTGACCGCTTGGTGGACGCGACCTCGGGGCACGAGTTGCTAAGTTTCTTGGGCGCCTATTCGGGCTATAACCAAATCAAGATGGACCCGGCGAACGAAGAAAAGACTGCCTTCATCACGGAGTTTGGTCTATACTGTTACAAGGTTATGCCCTTCGGGTTGAAAAACGCAGAGGCAACCTTTCAAAGGCTTGTAAATAAGTTGTTTTTGCCACTAATTGGCAGAAAAGTAGAATGCTATGTAGACGGCATGGTCCCAGGCTCCCCCCGAGCTCGAGGGAGCATCGTCGTCCTAGCTATCGCCCCTGTGGTAGGTATGGTACGGGTACCCAGACATGGCTGACAGCGATTGGGACTCACTGGAAGAGACGAAGCGAAGAAAACTGAGGAATTCGGGTAGACTAGATGAAGTGCGCGACCTCAGAATCCGAAGACAGCAAGATGGTGTGGGAGAAAGTGAGGCCCAAGGGCCCCCCCTATTTATAGTCTCCACCCTTCCAAGTTGACAGTCCGGATCAAGGCAAATCCAATGGCCTGCAGGCGCCTTGACCGCACGCCTTCTGAAAACCGAAGGTGATTGGCGGCACGTATTCCGTAATTAAGGAAATCGCGGCCGCATGACGTTCGGAGTTAAAAGCTACCTCAGCATGTTTTCGGAATCCGAAAAGTCAGGAAAGTCAAAAAATCTCTGGATTCCCGCAAATGCATTTAATGTGGGAAGTCAATCAAGTTTGAATTTCGGTCAAATCAGTCCATCGCGCTTCATAAACTCCCCGCACTAAGGTAGCGCTCTTAGCCCAGGGAGTGGGGGGCAATTGATGGAGGGTGATTTGACCCCACCTTTGAAATAGTGACACATGGACACTGAATCAGCACGAGCGATAGCTCAGCGTTGTAACCTGGTACGACCAAGTGACGGGCCTACAAAGCAGCTCGCTGCATTGTAGCTCGTGAAAGGAGTTCGCCGCAAGGCAAACCCCGAGCCCCCCGAGCTACCTTTGAAGAGATACTCCGAGGAAATTTTAGCTAGTGCTGAAGCAGAATACAGGTCAATGGCTAATGAAGTGGCTGAAATCCTATGGCTGAGATCTATACTTGAGGAGTTGGGTATTGAGTATGAGAAGCCCCTGATGTTGTATTGTGATAATCAAGCAACTATTAATATAGCACACAATCCAGGGCAGCGTGACAGAACCAAACACATTGAAGTTGACCGACATTTTGTACGAGAGAGGGTCTCATCTCAAGAAATTTGCCTCCCTTACATCACATGCAGTATGCAACTAGCAGATATCCTCACTAAAGCAGTATCAAGAAAGAAGCTAGAGGCGGATCTATCCAAGTTGGGAATGATAAACATTTATTCCCAACTTGAGGGGGAGTGTAGAAAACACTGATGTGGGCCCCACAACTGTGGTCTCACTCTGTCCGTAGGGTAGAATGTGCCCTAGTCATCCTAGGGTTTGCTGATGGTCAATCTGTTAATCCAGTTGTTATTTATATTTCCAGTTGTTATTTATATTTCAATTTTATATTATTTTACATGTTATGTAAATACCAATGGCAGATTTGTCCTTTCATGTAACTAGCATAACCTATAAATACTAAATAGAAGTGGCGGCGACAGAACATTCAGATTCTGTCATTCATTTCAATTCTTGTGTTCTACTGCTCTCTCTCTAATCTTTATCCTCTCTCCTCTATACCTTTTTCTCCTTTTTCGAACCTGAAATCTATTAGGGTTCAAGACTTATAGCAGTCTTAAACATCTACTAAAATATAACATTAAACATCATTTTTATCACATGGAATTAGTTGCTTATATTGAAAGAATTATCTCTTATCATTTGATTTTGAGTGTATTATTTTCATTACAGATACAGTCAAATCCCCAAAATCTAGTAAGCTAACCCGGACCAAGTGAAAGGTTGGGTGACAATCCCCTATATATAACATGATGTTTACCAACTAGAAATCAACAATGCTATTACTAGTATTTAGTACCATTAATACCACAGTGGAGTCAAAGGATACTTACTGCAACTAGTTCTACATGTGTAATTGAATCTCCCAAGTTATTCCAGAGATCTTTAAATGAATCTTTTTGCATATGACTAATTAACTCTTCAGATTTGGTAAAGTTGATGTTAACATTGAACTAATGGGTTCCCTACCTTCAGGTTTATTTGTAAGAATATGCCCTATAAACTTGTTAGGTCTTGATTGAAATTATCATTGTCAAGTTCAAGTTGCTGTATATGCTAAAGGCAAGGTTCAATCTTGGAATGCACAGTGATACCCCATAGTGCATGGTTGGCTTCTGTATCTTCTTTCTATTTTAGGGGCCTTGCCCTTTTTTTTGTTACTTTTTTGGCGGTACCTCATAGGGATAAATGAGATCTGGGACTTGGACTTAAATTGGAGGATTGAAGGAAGGGGTGGTTGGTGCAGAATTGATGGGAGACAAGATGAACTTGTGTACTTTTGTACCGTTTTTTAAATTTTGAAGCATTTTTTTTATTACATGAAAGGTTTTGTTGGTTGCTGCTGCTGAAGGTTCATAACTTATCGATGTTGTCTTTTACCCTTTGTTTTATGATTCTTTTTTCTGTTTATTTTCCTACCATTAGAGTGTTCCATAGTGTTTTAATTGCTATTAATTATACCTGTATCTTTTAATAATATTGGAAATAATGTTTTCAGGCCGGCTGGGTTAGGAGAAGCTATTTGGGACGGAACACTATGCTAGGTTTGATGCAAAAATCTCTTCCAAGGATGCTGAATAGATGCCTATTATTTATCCACTTCAACATTTTTATTTTTACCATTTTCTTCTTTCATTTTATTTTAATGGTGATGCAGGACAGGTAGGGGTCTTATGGCTTTCAAATATGATGGATTTTCTACTTTTTGGAGTAAAGAATGATCTTGGTGATGAAGGATGAAGAATATATGTGCAAAATTCATAGATGGAAAAGCTTTTGATTTTTTTTTTCTACAAATTGTGAAATTGGGATAGAGATTTGTAATCAAATATTTAGATTGGGATTCATATAATGTGATTGCCAAACGAATTAATGAATTAATGAAAATTATTAGGGAATTTGATGTTTAATTCTTGTTTAGTTTATGTAGTTTTTTTGTGAGAAAATTATTAGGGAATTTGTTGTTTAAACTTGATGCTTTATTGTGAAAAATTCTAGGTTGATATGTTGAATATAGGCTCAAATACGAGCTCGTGGTTGCTTAGGTTTTTGAACTTTCAAGCAGAACTTGAACCTATCGAACACTTAATCAGATCGGACTTAAATAGGAAAATAGAGCTTGGATCAAACTCGAACTCGAATTCAAATATATGACTATATTACTCGAATTGAGCCAATACTTGTCAAAGTTCGGCATAGCTTGTGGTTCAATCACAGCCCTACTTAGCAGTAGAAGTTGAAGTACCTTATTTGCATGTGATATTGGAATCAGTGATCTCAAAGACAGAATGAGCACATGCATGTTATGAACAATTGGTATTTTTGGATAAAGGGCGGTTGAGAGCCATGACCATACCCAAGCCTATCAAAGGCGAACGACATGGGCATTTAACAAGAGAGTGCACCCCTGAGACATACAACCAGGAGAGTTAGTGCTCAGAAGAACCATTTCAAACCATCTAGAGACAAGGGGCAAGTTCACACCCCCAGTTATGAATGCCCCTAGATAGTCAAGAAGCGGTTATGTAGAGGAGCATTAATACTAAACAGGATGGACGATGATGACCTCCCACAGCTAATCAACCTAGATTAAGTGAAAAAGTACTAAAATTATAATCTATTGAATGTACCAATTGTTATCAATGAAATGAGGAGAGCCCTTCTTTGGTCATTTTTTGTTATCATTCCTTTTGTCATTTGCTATAATACTAAGTCGCTAGTAAGACAATTAAGCTTTTGTGACCTTTTTGAATGTCCCAACATTCGGATATTGGCAATCTTAAAAGATAGGACACAATAAATGAAAATGTGGGACTAAAAGAAAATGAGAAAGTGGAAAAGGAATAAAAGGAAAGAGCAATATAGAAAAAGAGAGAAAAAAAAAAACAAAAAAAAAACGAAAGAGATTTCAATGATTCTAGTATTCTAATAACCCATAACAGAGATCTGTCAAGTTATATCAACAACCAACATACCCTTGAACCACAGCCACATTTTGTCTTAATACTAAGACCTCCCTCAGGAGTGAGTGGAGAGAAAGAGCACAATCCGAGTAAAAGTATCAAGTTATGGCAATATCATATTTCACTGCTCGGATGGAATTTAGTAATGGATCCAATGGGCAACAATAAGACGTCGAGGGCAAAAAAAAAGAAATGAGGCAAACTAGTTAAGAGGTCCTCAGTAGGGTGCCACGGGGAATCCCATCCTTAGCATGTCCTTTTCCTCTATTTGTATGGAAGCAAAGTCTTCCCCTTCCTTAATTTCATTGTTTGATGCATCCTCTAATTCCAAGAACAAAAATTGGACCAAAGTCATTCAAAGGCTCACGACTGGGCAGTGTTAACCCCGACTTTGAGTTATGCACCCGCATCATTTTTCATTTTAATAAAAAAGTCAAAACCAAATCATCAAAAATCAAAATTGTCTCGGCATCGAAATTAAGTAATCAAAATTTATTAGATATTAAATCAAATCAAATAATCAAATATTAAAATTATCAAATTCATCAAATCAAGCTAATCAAATAAAATCAAGTCAACTCATAAAAAATCGTAAATTTATCGAATTCATCTAACAAAATCAAGTTAATTCATCGAATATAAAAAATCAAATAAGTTTATCAAATCAAATCAAAGCATCAAATAACGAAATTATCTAACCCATCAACTCATAAAAAAATCAAAATTAAGTTTTCTAAATCAAATCATAGAATATCAAAATTAATCAAAACAATTCATCAAAATATCAAATAAAAAATCAAATTTATCAAATCAACTCATCGAATATAAAAAATCGAAATTAAGTTTATCAAATCAGATCATCAAACATCAAACTCAAGTTTATCCAACTCAGATCATCAAAATTCATCCATATCAAGTCTCATGAATTAAAATTATGTTTTTCAAATCAAACCATCAAAATTATAAAATTCATCAAAAGCAAGTTTCATAAATCAAAATTAAGATTATCAAGCCAAGTAGAATAATCAAATATCAAATTTATCAAATTCATCACATTAAATTTGTCAAATCAAAGCAAATTAACTCCTCAAATATCAAAGACCAAAATTAAGTCAAATTAAACAAAAGTTGAACCGAGTCAAATAATCAAATATCAAAATTAAGTTTATCAAATCAAATCAAATCATCAAATATCAAAATTATCCAAAATTCAAATCCAAACAACTTATCAAATATCAAAATCAAATTCATCAAATCAAGTATACCGGATAAAATCGAATAAATTCATCACATATCAAAATCAAATAATCAAACATCTTCACCAAATAATATCAAATCAATTCATCGAATATAAAAAATCCAATTAAACTTATCAAACTAAATCATCAAATGTAAAAAATTGACAAATCAATTCAAAAAATCAAGATTGCCAAGTTTATCAAATACATTCATCAAATTAAATCAAAATCAAAATAATCCACCAAACATAAAAAATCAAAGTTGTCATCAAATCAAAGTAAGTACAAACCAAATTGTCTTTTCAAAATCAACTCATCAAATATCAAAATTATCAAATTTATCAAGTTATCATTCAATGTAACTCGTCAAATATCAAAATCAGGGACAATCGAAACTATCAAAAGCATCAAATCAATCGAAACTATCAGAAGCATCAATGCAAATTCATCAAAAATAAGAAAAATCATCACAATTTTTTATCGGATGGCACCACTTTGTTGTTTGCATGACAATTGCATTTGCCTCGAGGGGCTTGGGATTGTACTACACATTTTCTCGAGCAAAGGCATTGCATTATATCAATTTTGACCTTAACTAAAATTATAGTAGCAAAATTCACCTTTCGTTTCCCTGCCCCTTGCAAAAATCCCTCTGTGCTTCTTTTTCTTTGTTGTTTGGTAGGTTGGTACCTTTAATAAAGAAGGGCAATTGTCTACACCCAATTTTTGCTTGGTTTCTTTACTGTAACTCTTTGTAACCTCTTTTAAGATCCCCGACACTTGAAAACATAACCAAATCAACCTAAGACTTATCGAAACCCAAAATTCTTCTTTTTTAGTGCAATCCACATTCCAATCATCTAACGAATAAACTAACCTCATGATTAACAAGGACACTGGGATCAATGTTTGATACTATGTAGGCTTTAGTACCCCGATTAGACATGATCCCTAGACTTATAAAACTATAACTTAGTTACACATTAAATTTCATGTCCAAACTTAAAAAATTCATTGTTCATCACACCAACTTCCTTTCTTGAGGTCTCAACTTACACGATGTTCAAACATTTACTCCACACAATTAAATCCAACACATCCATTGGCTCAGGGTCACTAGGATATAATCAACCCCTAAATTCCACCTCAAATTTATGATGGTCAACCTAAAAAATATCAAGATCTCATTTCAACAACAATAAATGCATATAGCTAAACAACCAAAATAAAAAAAAAATTCAGCGCCTACATGGCAAATATGAACTTTGCACTTGATTTCTTACCTTAACATCTAGCCATTGCGCCTACATGGCAAATTCCGCCATTTGACCCACCATCTAGCCAAGATTTTGTTTCGACAAATCATACCTCACCATCGTATTTAGATATCGAGAAAACCCATGTGTGTCAAATTTCATGACTTAACTCATCCGTTTAATGGTTAAACAAATAAGATTCCATTTTGGGCTTTTTCGTTAATTGATAAACCATAAGCTAAAACCTTGATCTACATTAAACCTTCCAACCCACACATTTGATAAAAAGTCCATTACTTCCACTAGATTCAAGATGTTCAAAAATGCCTACCCACCAAATTCCATCCCAAAATTCTCCTTGTTTGACCCTCCATCAAGCTAAGATTCACTTTCAAAAAATCTCGTCAATTAAAGACCCCAAAAAAACCATAGTATATCAAATTTCACAGCCTAATCCATTTGTTTGACTATTAAACTAGAAAATTTTCATTTCAATGCATTCAATTAAATCGCCACATCAAGTGTCTCAACCTAAGACCTCAAGAGGGTGGGGGCTGACGTTAGCCCCTTACTTGACATGTTAAGACACTTAGATGAATAAAACTAGGCATGTCAGATTAAAAAAAAAAAAACCAAAAGATATCTCCACTTAAAGTCAAGAAAAAATAAAATAACATTTATAATTAAGTCAAGTTTACGTTTTATGACATTGGCATCCCTAAATACCATATTACAATGTTAGGCACGCCTCAAACTCTCATTAGATGTACAAAATACACAAATTCGTCCAAAATCGAGGAAGAACTTTGCACCAAAAAGGAAAGGTCAATTGTGCATTTTCCTTTTAAGATTTTTGCCCCTTTTCATGAAAATCCTCTCTTGAAGCCCAGGTTCTATGATTAGGTAAGGTCCACACCTATTTTCCCTAATTTCTCTATAAATAGAAACCCAACCCGAGCCAAGGAGGGCGAATTGAGAAGCATCTGTAGCCTATGTAGAGATACCATTCTGCCAAAAAGCCTTAAGCACTTGAACCCCAAACTTCAAATTCGCCTCACATGTTCTCATATTGGAGATTAGAAATCGGAAGCACTCCCTAGCTCAATTATTCATGCAATTATCTTCTTAAATTTTTGATAAAAATCCTCTTAGTTCATTCTAGTTGTTGGAGAACTTTTGTCAAGGTTACACATACAAGAGGTAAACCTCTTACTCTCTCCCCTTTAAGTTAGATTCATAATTTTTTGTTTTTTAAACTCAATTTTGGGTTGTTAGAAGTAATAAAACGTTGGAAAACTTACATTCTCAGCCTCTTTCAAGCTAAGACGAAAAGGTAAAGATGCAAAGGTCTTAAGAAAATCAGTACCTAAGATCCGATAACATTACCTCAAATTAGTCTCTAAGAAATTGGATGTGTTCTTCACCAAATTTCAGGAATCTTTGATAATCGTATAACTATTTTTTTTTTGCTATAAACTGAGCCCAAAAGATTCCCATATTAGGCTACAACAACAACATTGAGAGAGGGGTGCTTAACACCTTCTCTCTCGCAATCCTTTGGAATCCAAAATCTCTTAGTTTAGTGCATTTTCTGGTGGGGAATGGAGTCACTATGTAGAAGATAAATCAAAGAGCTAAAAATGAGGGCCCATTTTCCTTTGAAAAATAGGTGGCAACTCCTTTATTTAAGCTGGCCACAAGCTTCCTGGAGCTCACATTAACAATAGAATATATATATATATATATACAAAGGCTCTAAAACTTAGGTTTCTTTTGATATTAGATATAGAAAATATGATTTTGTGCGGGTTCTATCTCCATCTAAAATTAGCTCGACTTAAAATCTACTATATATATACATTCGAGTTTATATATGAAAAATTGTCCCATCCCTATGGGGCTACACCCACCTTGCCTCAATTAGAGTGGGTTTTTTACCACTGATTTTGGGCTATGACAACCCCTAAACTTTGTGAAAGGCCATTTTTCACCCCAAGCATCGGAGAAATAGCCTACTATAGGAAAAAATTGATGAGCATTTGAAAAAGCCCACTTTTGACCCTAGGTTTTGCATGCTTCATCTTTGACCCCGAACTCAACAACCCCACACCATACCCCATCATGGATAGAAATCCCAACCCAACCCCATCCCCATAGGAATCAGGGATCACTGAATTTGCCACACCCACCCCAGTTATTAGGGGTGAGCATTTTGTTTATTCAGTTAAAAACCGAACCGAATAAACCGAAATAAAAAAGATGAAGACAGAATTACAAGAAAACAAAAATGACCAAAATTCAATGCAATGGTCATTGCGTGGATCTTCAACTCCTTAGCAAAGGAAGTCTACAACAGTATAGCATTCGTTGACACAATAGCAAAATTCTGGAAAGAGCTCTAGGATCGTTTTTCACAAGGAAACGTCCCTCGGATATATGAATTGAAGCAAGACCTGGCACTACTGCGTTAAGATGACCTCACGATCAGTGTATATGTTACAAAACTTAAGACACTTTGGGACGAACTAAACTCTCTCATGGTGTACCCTGAATGCACTTGTGGAGTTGCCAAGATTTTCTCGATGGAGTGTGACAGAGATAGACTCCATCAATTTTGATGGGTCTCAATGAATCGTTTAATACGGTTCAATCAAACATCCTTGGACTTGAGCCTTTGCCTACCTTAAACAAGGCATATGCCCTCATAATACAAGAGGAACGTCACCAACAAATGATGGTTCCCCGTTCTTTGCAACCTGAAGTTGCAGCACTCACGACAAGGGATAAAGGTACTGGGATGTCATGAGTAGAACTCCGGTGTGACCATTGCAAAAAGAACGACCACACCAAGGATCGATGTTATGCTCGCCGTGGATATCCTCCATATTGGAATCGGCGCCAAAATGACAATACACCAACTGATGACTGGTAAAATCACCCGAACTGTTGCTCTTACTGTTACAGATAATACAAACCAATCTAATACATCAATGAATCAGAACTCACCGATGGTTGGCTTAACCTTGAATCAATACACCCAATTGATATCTCTCGTGAATAGAGAATCAACTGACTTTGTAGCCTCAGCCTTAGCTGTAAGAATATTGCTTCTGCCATTGAATGGATTATTGATAATGGTGCTTCAGACCACATGGTGTCAAATGATGCCTGATTTGATACCTCTGTTACTGTCACACCCACAAGCATCCATCTTCTAGATGGATCATTGACCCGCACAAATTTGCGTGGATCCATCACCATTGGGTCACATATCCTTCAAGATGTTATGGACGTTCACAGTTTTCATTGCAATCATTTGTTTGTAAGCAAGATTACACAACAACTAAATTGCATCGTCATTTTCTTCCCACATTATTGCATTCTTCATGACCCACTCTCCAAGACTGTGGTTGGGACGGGTGAGTTCCGCAATGGGTTACCATTTCAGATTTCACCACTCCACCACCATTGGTCATTTGATTAGTGTTCATCAGTCCACCACTGCCAGTTCTTCAATTTGGCATATGCATTTGGGGCATGCCTCTCAATCTTGTTTCGCTCTCATTCATGGGATCTCCATTTCTGATTTAAAGCCATGTTGTGATAGATGCCATCGGGCCAAACAAGCTCGTTTGCCATTTCCAATGAGCAGCACTCGCAGTAAAGAACCTTTTTCTTTGGTACATTGTGATATATGGGGAGGCTACAAAACCCCCTCTCATTGTGGTGCTAGATATTTTCTTACGTTGGTAGATGATAACACAGGATATACTTAGGTATACCTATTAAAGCATAAGTCAGAGGCTGGTTAGTACTTGATTTCTTTTTGTGCAATGGTTACTAGACAGTTTAATGTTTCTGTTAAACAAATTCGTAGTGATAATGGCTCTAAATTCTTGTTTGGGTCGGTTCAACATTATCTTGCTTCACAAGGGATACTACATCAAACCTCATGTGTGGACACACCCCAACAAAATGGGGTGGCAGAAAGAAAACACCGTCATCTATTGGAGGTGGCATGAGCGTTATGTTTAAAGCCTCCCTTCCCATTGCCTTCTGGGGAGAATGTCTATTTACTACAACCTATATCATAAACCTACTACCCACCCTATTACTATCTAATGTCTCTCCATAAGAAGCCTTGTTTCACAAGTCACCATCCTACCATCACCTACGGGTTTTTGGCTACGTATGTTATGCCCAATTATGACCACATCCACGTAACAAATTTGCCGCTCAAGCCCATCCTTGTGTCTTTGTGGGCTACCCACATGGTCAATGTGGCAACAGAGTTTACAACCTAGAAACTCATAAAATCTTCACCACAAGGGATGTCATTTTCTATGAGAATCATTTCCTATTCAAGAATGGGCCATTACTTACCCAACCCAACACATCTGTCATTCCTCTACCACCCCTAGGCGATTTTGATTACCCTAGCCCACCTACCACCATTGACACTACCCAACACCAAACCCAAACACGCCAACCTCCTATGTCTGAACCCCTCAAGCAATCAATCCTACACCACCACCACCACTTCAGCATAGCCACATTGACACATTTGAACCCAATACCCATCACCCACTGGACTCTCCATCATCACCCATCACCCGCCTACACCGCAACACCACCGTCCCCGTTCATCTCCTTGACTACATTTATAAACTTCCTCCTTCACTAGCCCAATCCCATCTAGCTTCCCTTCAAGATGAACCCAAGACCTACACCCAAGCAGCCAAAAACCTACAATGGTGTCAAGCAATGGCCGATGAAGTTGCAGCCCTAGAGCGAAACAACACTTGGTCCATTGTACCACTACCTCTTGGCAAGAAACCCATTGGGTCAAAGTGGGTCTACCGCATCAAATACAAGGCTGATGGTACTATAGAGCGCTTCAAAGTGTGGCTTGTTGCAAAAGGTTACACTCAAATTGAAGGCCTTGATTATCATGACACTTTTGCTCTAGTGGCTAAAATCGCCACTGTTCGATGTTTACTCATAGTTGCATCCATCGAAGGTTAGGATCTCCATCAGCTAGATGTGAACAATGCTTTTCTTCATGGAGACCTCCATGAAGAAGTCTACATGACCATTCCGCAAGGCTTTGGGCATACTTTTCCCAACCATATTTGTAAATTGAA
The DNA here is from genome assembly GCF_055504915.1 of Nelumbo nucifera. Taxonomy (NCBI): domain Eukaryota; kingdom Viridiplantae; phylum Streptophyta; class Magnoliopsida; order Proteales; family Nelumbonaceae; genus Nelumbo; species Nelumbo nucifera. Next base: position 41,309,136 of record NC_142649.1, read on the forward strand.
CAAGTCTCTTTACGACCTCAAGCAAGCCTCCCGAATGTGGTTTGAGAAATTCACATTGTCACTGTCATTCTTGGATTACAAGCAATCACTATCTGATCATCCTCTCTTCACACTTAAGTCCGAATGCTCCTTTGTTGTTGTTTTGGTATTTGTTGATGATGTCATCATTATAGGAAATGACACCACTTGCATTCTCACTCTTAAGAAACACTTAGATAGTCTGTTTGGGATCATAGATTTGGGCCCACTTAAATTTTTTCTTGGACTAGAGGTATCTAGATCAAGTGCTGGCATCTTTCTCACTCAACAAAAGTATGCTCTTGACATCGTCCGAGACACAAGTATGATGGATTGCAAGTCATATTCTACACCCATGGAACCCCAAAGACATTTCATCGACACCTCTAGTCCAACATACTCGGATCCAGTCTAGTATCACCGTTTGATAGGCCGACTTATCTACTTAACAACAACAAGGCCGAACATTTGTTTTGCTGTCAACTATTTAAGTCAATTCATGCAAGACCCCAAACAAGAACATTTTGATGCAGCTTTGTGAGTGGTAAGCTACATCAAAGGCACTGTTACCTATGACATTTTCTTCTTAGCCTCCAGTCCTCTCCAACTCCATGGATTTTGTGATTTGACTGGGCCAACTGCCCCCTGACTTGTTGCTCCACCACAGACTATTTGACTTGGAAATTCTCCTCTATCATGGAAATCCAAGATGCAACACACTATCTCTCACTCTTCTGCTGAAGCTGAGTATGCAGAGTATAGAGCAATGGCCATTACTTCTTCTGAGTTAGTGTGGTTAAAGAGGATTCTTTAGACTAAAGTACAAGTCAATCTCTCCATACCTCCTACGGTGTTAGAATACTAAGGTCGGTTATAACCAACTGTGGTCATGTGGGCAATTTGTTTGTTAAAATCGGTGACTCATCACCACTCTCTCTCTCTCTCTATATATATATACATGTAAACTATCAGATAAATGAGAAATTTTTGTTCGATTTTCTGTCTCGATACCATTATTACAGTAACAACTGTTCATCTCGATTTCTTTTGATTAATGAAAAAAATGAATGAGAATGAAAATTTTAACCAAACAGGTTAAAATTTATTCTCATTCTTGCTGCAAAAAAAAAAATCATTTTTTAGGATTCTCTGCAAATAAAATTGAGGTGTCTTATCATTTCCCCTCAATGGTTCGTGTCTTTGAGGATTCATTGGTTCTTTGGCTCTTGATTGTTTGCTGTCGTTGACGGTGTAGGTGGAAGGTTTTGGAAGAGGGCGCAGGTGGAAGGGTTTTGGTAGAGGGAGAAGTTTTGCGATGCTTTTTATTTTTGTTATGTTTTTTAACAAAAAAAGTTTTTAAAAGGATTATTATTGAACTGGTTGCAAGTTTCTTCCAAGTCAGCATCAGGTGACGTGTTTAAAGAAAATCCTTTCGAATGAACTGAAAAACCAAGAAGATTCTTATTGCCCCCCTTTTTATAATGCTTGATGAGAAATGGGTTTCAAAAGTTACAAGTTTCGGAATTTGTCTACCTCCGTACCTCGCGCATCTATATCAGTTTTGCTCAATCAACTCATTAACAAGTCTAACACCAAAGAAGAAATGAAGAAATGAGGAGCAACGGTGAAAGTTCAATTAGAATGGAGATTGTTGAGTCTCACTCCCAGAGGGATGATGATGTTTGCAATTCTATTCCTCGTGGTGGCCCCATCTACGTTCCTAATCTGGTTAGTCCTATCACCAGAATTGCCGAATTTGAAGCCTCAATAATTGAAGAGCTACGGGTAAATTACATACCAATACTTTACCTCACCTTTTTTTTGTCTTTCTGTTTGGTTTCGTTTTGTATTAAGTGCATTTAGATTTTAGATGCTCATATTGTGTTTATGGGCGAGCACTCGATATCAAAATATTCCAACTGCTGCTTTTCAAATTATAATTGTCAGTTTTTCAAACGTGTTTCTCGTTACTACTGGTTGATGCAGATGTTGGAGGCAGAGTTGTTTATTGATTCATCTCAAACATTTGATGAGGATGATCTCTCGTAAGTAAATTCTGGAGATTCCTTTGGACGCACACACACACAAACATGCTTGAGTTATCAAGGCATTTTAATTATGTTACTCTCCTTTTTTAATTATTATATGGCATTGCATTTCTAGAATGAAGGATGAAAGCAAAAGAAAATAATTGGTTTCTTTGATTAATGACAAGGATTTGATGATAATAAGGGTGAATTTTGTATTTAATTCAAAAAACAAGAGATTTTTTTTTTCATTGTCAAAACTCAAAAATAAGAAGTGGAGGGTGGGGGACTGACCAAATAAGAGGAATTCCTCTTGGATTTGGAAATGTGTTCATAAAGGGGTATCACTACTTAAAGAAGGCATGTGTTGGCAGATTGGGGATGGCTGTTTGGTGAGAATTTGGGGATGCACCCTAGGTTCCCACTCTATCTACTTTAGAGTTCCAAATGGGAATGCGGAAGTGCTGGAGAATATATTTGTTGTTGAAGACTTACTTCTGCAGAATGGGGGATAGAATGACAGATTATTATCAGTTCTATTTGATGATAGGGTGTGCTTGGAGATTTGGAAAATCCTAGTTTCCTTAGAGATCAATAGAAGAGATGAGTGGTTTTGGATACCGGATTGGTTGGAAATGCTCAGTTAAAAGTGCCTACAAACTGCTATTGGGGAAGCAGAGAAAAATATATGGAGCTGACATGCATTGGAAGAAAATTTGGAAATATCATACATGCCCAAGAATTTAGTTATTCATTTGGAAATTACCATCTGGAAGTTTTCCAGTGTTAGATACTTTATGGTGGTCCAGAGGGTCTTCCAAGTGCTCTTTTGGATGTGATTATGCAGAAACAGAGGCCCACCTGTTTTGGCAACATCCATTTGCACGGGTTGTCTGGTTGGGATCTATAGGAGGTTGGACAGGTGATTGATGGGATATAGGGGATGGAAGTGCATGTCTGTGGAAAATAATCCTCAGTTACTGAAAGGATAACGCCACTGATCAGAAAAGTTTTATTGGTGTTACTACAATCTTATGGTGTATTTGGATGGCTAGGAACCAAGTGATTTTTGATGGCTGGAATCCATATCCCCAACAAGTAGTTGTGAAGGGTCATATAATCCTAGAATTACGGCATTTATATATCATAGACAAGGAGCATGAAGTACACCGAGAGTAAGAGGAGCCATGGATGAGGAATACATTCCTTTTTCCTTGGCTATTTCAGTGAATGTGGACGTGTGGTTATCTTTGATGGAGCCATAACGGGTAATGGTGGGTCTTCAGCTTGTGTTGCTGTATCGGCACAAGGTTCCTTCTTGATGGCAATGTGTCTTGTTACTCTGATTCCCAATCTGGAGATTTTTTTTTTGGTCAGCAAGAAATTTTTTAATTAATAACAGAGAAAATCAGTTACAATAGTTAAAGGTTGCAGAGTAGCATTAATCTAATCTGCAACCACTTGCAATCAGCTACAATTCTGCCCAGTACAATGAAGATCTATTTGCCCCTTGTTTTGCTAGGGTATCCGCCATCCCATTTGCATTCCGTTTGACCCAACCAAACTGAGAGTTGATCCTCCTTGCAAGAATGCAATTGAACTGTTACAGAATCCAGATCATGAGTCTCCTACGCGGTATGTCCCCAGATTTCAGAGGCTCGGCTCCTTGCAAGTCGAATCCCCTATTGTCTATTCAAGTTTACGGGTTGAATCTGGAAATGTTACTGCTTACTTGGAATGATTAAGGGTCTGAGTGTTGGAAGAAGAAAGAATTTAGAATTCAGTCTGGTGTGAAAATTCAGTCCAAATAAGATGTAACATATTGAGAATAATTACAAAGAGGCCCTTGAATAGGCGCCCTAATACAAAAAACATAAAAGGACAAAAATGCCCTTATACTCTTAACACTCCCCTTAAGCTGAGCATAGATATTTGTCATGCCTAGCTTGTTCAAATTTTTGTCAAGTTTTGATTTGGGAACACCTTTAGTAAGACAATCAACCAACTAATCTTTAGACCTCACAAAAGGTAAACAAATCTTTCCATTGGCAACTCTTTCTCTAATGAAGCGTTGGTCAACCTCTATATGCTTTGTACGATCATGTTGAACAGGATTGTGGGCTATGTTTATGGTAGCTTGGTTGTCACACTATAATATCATTGGTGTATCAATCTTTACTCCCATTTCTGTCAACAAGTTCTTCAAGCACAACAATTTGGAAATCCCATAAGCCATAGCTCTGTACTCTCCCTTTGCACTAGATGAAGCCATGACTGATTTTTTATTCTCCAATATACAACATTACCACCCACCAAGGTACAATAGCTAGAAGTAGGCCACCTATCATCAATGGAACGTGCCCAGTCACCATCAGAATAGGCCTCTACCTTCAAATGCCCATGATCAAAATACAATATTCCTTTTCCTGGACACCCCTTCAAATAGGCAAGTATTCTATTCACTACTTGCATATGAGATGATCTATGCTTATGCATATATTGGCTGACCACACTCACAACATATGATATATCAGACCTAGTCAGACACAAGTAGAGAAGGCGATCGACAAGTCTTTGATAGACACCTTTGTTAGGAAGGACATTTCCATCATCAACTCACAACTGTATGATTGGGATCAATCGGAGTTTCAATTGGTTTACAATCCAATTTTCCTACCTTCTGAAGCAGATCAAGGACATATTTCCTTTGAGAAATATGAATGCCCCTCTTTGACCTTGCGATCCCAATCCCTAGGAAATACTGGAATTTGGAGATTTGCAAGGTGCTTAATTCAAATTCATTAGCAAGAAAAGACTTCGGTTCAACAATTCCAGACATTAGGAATGGCAACAGGGTGGGGTGGGGACGGGGAGCCTTTCCCCATCCCTGTCCCCGCGAAAATCTGCATCCCCGTCCCCATCCTCGCTAACGGGGACAATCTTATCCCCATCCCCATCCCCACGGGGATCCCCACTCCCCGTGATTTTTTATAATGTCAACCATTTTGTTTTTGTTTTATATTTTATTTACAAAATAAAAATAAAATAATTAAAAATTACAATCATATTAGAAAAGATTCAAACATATTCAACCATATTTTTAAAAACATTAATATATGGATGCATGTATATATATACATATATAAATGTATGCATACATATATACATATATTAGCGGGGATCCCACGGAGTGGGGATTGGGGAGTGCTCTCCCCGTCCTTGCCCCATCTCCTCCAACGGGGATGAAAATTTCCCCATCCCCGTCCCTGCGGGGGGGAATATCATCCCCATCCCTACCCATTCGGGGTAGATCCCCACGGGGATCGAGGAAATGGGGAAATTGCCATCCCTACCAGACATCCCCTTGTGATAACAATATCATCGACATATACTATCAACATAGTCACTTTTCCATTTACTCTCCTAATAAACAAGGTATGGTCAGCTTGAGATTATGAGAAGCCAATTTTCAAGACAATTTTTCTGAATCTGTTAAGCCAAGCTCTAGGGGCTTGTTTAAGGCCATAAAGGGTTTTCTTCAAGTGGCAAATCTTTCCTTCACTCCCAGGGATGTTCACTCCTAGAGGAAGTTCCATGTAAACTTCTTCCTAGAGGTTTCCTTTGAGAAAAGGCATTCTTAACATCCACTTGATACAAGGGCCAAGAACAGTGGACAGAGAGGGACATGATAACTCGGATTGAGTTCATCTTGGCTACTGGGGCAAAGGTTTCTTGGTAATCAATGCCATAAGACTAAGTGTACCCTTTTGCCATAAGTTGAGATTTATACCTTTCAATTGAGCCTTCAACTTTATTCTTCACTGTGTAAACCCACTTACATCCAACAAGAACTTTGCCTTCTGGGATAGAAACACTTTCCCATGTTTGGTTTTAAGTGCCTCCATTTCCTACTTCATAGCAACCTTCCAATGAGGGAATTGCATTGTCTCAGTAACTGCAAGGGATAAATCAAAAGCAATAGAAGAGATATAGGCACAATAAGAGGGTGATATGGTTTCATAAGAGGCATAATTTGAGATATGATATTTAGCACATACCCTTTTTGCTTTACAAACTGCAATAGGGAGGTCAAGGTCAGAACCCACACTAGGAAGCTCAGTAATAGATTCAACACAACGATTAGAAACAAGAGGTTTAGAATCCAAATTACCTGAGTTCGGGAAGTCAGATTGTGATAGACATTCAACCTCTGGAGTCATCCTCTTTTTCCATCTGACGAATCACTGGTGCTAATACTAAGGAATAGGAGGAGTCACAGGAGGAAAATTACTACCACCATAGGGAGGAGGAGAAGAAGATGAAGGATTGACAATATTTGTTGTAGCTGGAACAGGAATTGGCATACAAAAAGGAGTCCGATCTTCATTGACATTCTCCCCCTGAAGAGAAGGACAAGAGGAGGAGAAGAAGGGAGTAGACTTAAAGAATGTGACATCTTTGGACACTTATCTTTTTCTAGAACAAGGGTCATAACAATGGTACCCCTTTTGGACTAAGAATATGCCAAGAAGATACACTTGATAGACTTTGGATCAAATTTCAACATGGAAGGACTCATGTCATGGACAAAGTAAACACACCCAAAAGCTTTAAGAGGAAGATGGAAGGCATCTTCATCAGGAAAAAGAACCTGATGAGGAGACTAGAGATGAAGGAGGGTAGTCTGTTAATAAGATATACAACTGTTTCGATAGCATCCCCCCCCAAACCAAGTTGGGACATGCATATGGAATAACAATCCTCTGGCAACTTCAACCACATGCCTGTTTTTTCTTTCTAATACCCCATTTTGTTGGGGAGTATGAGGACAGGAGCTTTGATGAATTACTCCTTTCTCTTCAAGGAAAGTTTGTAAGTGCTTTTCAAAGTATTCATTGGCATTGTCAGATTTGGTAATCTTAATATACTTCTTAAATTGTGTCTCCACCATACTGAAGAAACCTTTTACAATTAAAGGAAACTCATCTTGGCTCTTCATCAAATACAACCAAGTATATTGCCAGTAGTCATCAACAAAGAGAATGAAATATTTATAGCCACCCATACATGGAATAGAATAAGGTCACCAAACATCAGTATATATTAAATGAAAAGCAACATTACTTCTTTTGTTACTTGCAAAATATGTGGTTCTACCTTGCTTTGATAGTTGACAAACTTCACACTGTAAACTAGAACTAGATAAGGACTCAAATAGACTAGGAAACAAAAACTTCAAAGAACCAAAAGACACATGCCCAAGACGATGATGCCACAATTTCAATTGACTTAGTTTCTCATCATGACAGGACTCGGACTTACACATTAACTCTAACTTTGGAGACTGATCAAGAAGATAAACTCCATTGGCTTCATGTCCATTGCTAATCGTCTTCCCCGTACTCAGATCTTGAAAGACACAATGAGATGGACAGAAGGTTACGGAGCAATTATGAGGCTTTGTAAGAGAGATAATAGATAAGAGATTTCTATGCAATTGTGGAACATGGAGTACAAAGTTCAGAGAAAAGTTGTTGGTAAGTTTAACTTCACCCAAAAATAGTTTGTAAGTGGTAAACCAGGAAGGCATGCCAGTCATATGATCACTGGTTCTTGTGTCAATGAGGGTGAGGCATGACACGCAAGTGTAGTACCTGATTTTTCAAAGGTACTAGAAGAAGTATGTGAACTAGTAGATGTAGGCAATCCACTCTTTTCAAGATGGAGTAAGATGCCTCTCAAATTTTGCATCACATGAAAGGTGTCACGAGCAGATGTCGGAGCCGGAGGATTTCTCTCAAGCATGTGAGTCTGAGAATCATGACTAGTTGTAGCAACATGAGAATTTACCTTCTTTCCAGTTTTAAACCTCTTAGGATTTAGGTGGGGATTTAATTTCCATCACCTATCCTTGGTGTGCTTTGGCTTCTTGCAATACTCACAAAATACCTTTTCAGGTTTACTAAAACTTTGTTTGGGCTTCGTGGACACAAGAGTAGTGTGCTCACCTACAGACACTTGCATCATAGCATTCCTCCTACTCTCTTCATTCTTTAAAAGAGAATATGCTATGGGGAGTGACAAAATATCAACACAAAGGATGTATTGCTTGGTGAAGTCATAATCAACATTCAATCTAGCAAGAAAATAAAAAGCTTGGTTTTTCTCAATGTACTTCCTATACTGTTCAATATCAACAGGATCCTTCCACTCCAAAGCCTCTAAGTGATCAATTTCTTGCCAAATTGATTGTAAGGAGGAGAAATACATGGCCACTGATTTCTCCCCTTGTTGCATATTGCATGCTTCTCTTTGCAACTAATAGATTCTAGCAGTGTTTTTCGATTGAGAATAAGTTGTAGTTAGTCTGTCCCAAATATCCTTGGCTGTTAGAAGGAACATATAGTTGTGGGTGATGTGTGATTGCATAGAGCATACAAGTCATGACATAACCAATAGATTATCCTGCTTCCATTTGGAATGATTTGCTTCCTTACTGTTAATAAATCCAAGCTTACCTCTTCCACCGATTGTAAGCTTAGCTGATTGAGAGAAAATTTGTTCCATCAAGTTTTACAGTAGTAATCTGCCCTCCGACATTGTCATTACTTCTCAGGAGGACATAGATAGGTATGCGAACATCTTTGTGTGAGTCCATCGATCACAAGCCCTCTAAAACACCTTTCTCACGATCACCATTGTATCCCAACACCAACTAAACTCCGAAATACCTTTCCCACAAGGTTAAACACGATCTACAACAATAAAACCAGGAAAAAGAGGTGCTAGCAGCAAAACAGGGGAAGAAAATTCCCCAAAAATGTTTTAGGGTTCCAAAAAATCTAGGACTACTTCTTGTAGTCTTAGGGATTTACCACTCAAACACAAGTGGTTTCAACAACAACCAACCCACCATACGAGCATGAAAGCCCTAAACTTCAGATATGGATTTTTCGCTAATTTTCATTCGAAAAATCCAAGAAAAATATAAAACTGCTTCAAACTACCATGAAATATATACCAAAATTCCTCTAAAAATGAGGCCCATCATCGTGTATCAGAAACACATACGGATGCCATCGACTTTACGGACTGTTGACATCAACCGACGTTGTGCTGATGCCAATAGGTCTATCTGTGAGTCACGACTAGTAGTAGATAGTTTCCTTGATTGTATGATGCTCTGATACCAAGTTAGAAGGTTTAGAGATGGAGGTTTTGTTGAGAATGCTAGTGTTTTACTGTTCACACCTGGAAAACTTCCATTTAACATATTGAGCAAAATTACAACGATGCCCTTGAATAGGCACCCTAATACAAAAAACATAAAAGGACAAAAATGCCCTTACATTCTCAACAGATTCCATCTCAAGTGGCTGAAAGAATTGAAAAAGTCCAGAGGGACTTCTATGGGAAGGGGTATGTGGGGAAGGCAGGATGAAGAAGTTTCATTTGGTAAATTGGGGGAGAGTTTGTAAACCAAAAGAAAATGGTGGGTTGGGATTTAGGAGAGTGACGATCTTCAATATGGCCTTGGTAGGGAAGTGGTTATGGAGAAGGAGGAAAACTCATTATGGAGAAGAGTGGTGGTGGGTAAGTATGGGATGGTGAGATTTGGGTGGGAATCCATGGAGGTGAGATCTTCATATGCGATGAGTGTTTGGAAGGGAATTATGAAATTCAATCCGGAGTTCAGATGCTTAACTAGTTTGTCAGTCGGAGATGGTACAAGAATAAGGTTCTGGGAAGATAGTGTTGAAGAATGTAGCCCTTCTAGGGAAGTGGCTATGGAGATGGCCCCGAGAGAGAGAGAGATTATGGCATGAGGTGGTGGCAAGCATTCATGGTTGTGTAGGAAATGGTTGGGATTCCGGGATATCTCGTCGAGCTACCCTTACTACACCTTGGAAGGCTATACATGGGATTCTCCCTCGCTTCCTCAGATTCATCAGGTTTGATGCTTGTTCTGGTAATGCTATTCTTTTCTGGGAGGATATTTGGGTGGGTGCTCAACCCCTCAAAGATTGTTTCCCTTCGCTCTATTCCATTTCCCTTTACAAACATGAGCCAATTGCAACTTTTCTCCCGAGCCCGTTAAACCCCTTATCTTTAAATTGGGACTTTGGATTTCGAAGAGGGTTAAGGGATGGTGAGTCGAATTGTGTTATTGAGCTAATTCATTTACTAGAATCCGTTTGCTTGGACCCCACTTCTTCTGATAAACGGATTTAGACTGCTCTTCCAAAAGGTACTTTTACTTGCTCTTCCTTTCTAAAATCCCTCAGTTCTAACCCCTCTTCCCAAGGATTCCCTGTCAAAGAAGTCTGGGCGCGACCTATTCCCCCAAAAATTGCTGTATTCTACTGGGAAGTCTTCTATGGGAAGATCAATACTTTGGAAAACTTACAGAAAAAGAGACCCTCGCTTTGTCTTTCCCCAAATTGGTGGTCCTTGTGTAAGGCCGAGAATGAGGACTGTGTCCATTTGCTGATCTCCTGTTCCTTTGCTACAGCTATATGGAGGTGGAGCCTTTGTCTATTTGGAGGTAGGTGGTCTCTGCCTTCTGATTTAAGCTTGTTATCAACCCATCTGTCTTTGTTTGGCACACTAGAAGAGGTAAGGTCATGTGGAGTTGTGTCAGGGCAGCCACTCTGTGGACTCTTTGGGAGGAAAGGAATGCAAGAATTTTTTTAGAGAAGGAAAGAGGGTTAGATGAAATGAAGGATTGTATCCTAACAAGAGCAATCCATTGGCTGAAAACGGTGGATATCTTTGATGACTTCTCCTTTGATGATTTGTGGAGAAATTGGCTAGTAATAACCAACACTTCAACAAAGAAGGATAGAATTCTGTCAGAATGGGTTTTGCCTTTGGAAAGTTTCATTAAGCTGAACTTTGATGGAAGCAGCCAAGGCAATCCCGGGCCTTCAGGTATAGGGGGTATCCTGAGAAATAAGGACAACAACATAGTTTCCCTATTCTCAGGACCGGTGGAAGTGGGGGATTCCACAAGGGCAGAAATACTTGCTGCAGTACAAGGAATTCAGATCGCCAACCAGCTTGGGGTGGAGCATCTCCTAGTTGAAGGGGACTCTCAGATGGTAACCAGGTGGCTCCTAAACTTGGATACCACCATTTGGGGCTACAAAGATCTCATCAAAAAAGTAAAGTGGTTAACCAGCAATATGAGAGTGGAGGTAAAATGGGCTAGTAGGTCTGCTAATTCTTTGGCTGATGCTCTAGCCAAACAGGGGGTATATAGGGAAGATCTTTTTTGTGCTTCTATGTAAGTTATTATTAATTCGGAAATTTGTACTTAACTAGCCTGGAGAGGTTGCAACTCGTACCTTTTCATGAGGACTTTGTACTATTTTATTGCTGATTTATAAAATCATTTCAATTATCAAAAAAAAAAAAAGTTCTGGGAAGATGATTGGTGTGGGGTAGGCAAATTGTGTGATCCATGTCCAAGGCTGTATAAGCTCTCTGGGACTGAAGTTTCTATAAAGGAATGTTATGAGAGGAGGGGAGATCAGCTGATATGGTGTCCAAAGTTTAGAAGGCCTCTGCTAGATAGAGAGGTGGAGGAATGCATATATTTATTGGAAAAATTAGAAGTGCAGATATCAACTCAGACAAGGGATGAACTCTGGTGGAAAGAATGCTCAAATGGGATGTTCTCTGTTAAATCATACTACATGGCTATTATCAAGGATGATTCAGGTCCAATTCAGATAGATGGTGTTTGGGGAAATCCAATCCCTCCAAGGGTTGGAGCATTTGGTTGGCTTGTGGCCATGGACACTACATTGACTGTGGATCATCTGAAATCCAGGGGTTTTAGCATGGTTAACATGTGCTTTCTATGCAAAGAACAAGAGGAAACTGTTGTACATCTATTCCTCTCGTGCAAGGTTGCTGGGTTTCTGTGGAAGATCTTCACTAGTTTGTTTGGGTTTCCAAATTTTCAGCCAGTATCTACTGCAAGAATTTTTCTTCCTGTCCAAAGATAAGAGGACGTAAGAAAGCAAGGATGCTCTGGAGCTGCATCCCGTTTGCAATTTGCTGGAATATATGGAAGGAAAGAAATAGAAGAGTTTTTGAAGACAAATGTTGGAATCAGGGCATGATCGTGGCAGCTGTTAGCAACTCAGTTCAGACTGGGTTCTGGTCTCTCCAGAATTTAAACTAGTTTCTAGAGAAGATCTGGGTGACAAATTAGGAGATATCTTGGGGCTTCAACTCTGTAACTTGGATGGTTTTTTAGTAATGTTCCCTAGCAGTTCTATATTGGTGTTTGTATGCGGGTGATGCCTTATCACCTTCGAGCCTGTAATTTTTTCTTCTTTTAATGAAATTTCATTTTACCATCAAAAAAAGGGTGCTTGGCACATATTATGAACATTGTAAATTTGTAACCCATTCACCCATTCTTTCATATTAATCAATAAAGTTTTGGTTACTAATAGAAAATTATTCATATAGATCTGCCAATGGTCTAGCAGATAACCTTGCAGGAGGAGTTTGTAGGGAAAGTCTTTTTCAAGAGGTAATAAAAGTTGCCCCCTTTCCATTGTCCTTGATTGAAAGAGATTCTTCTTTTAAACCTACCATATTAATATAATCTATTATCTATTTCTGATAAACAAAAAGATAATATATATAGTTTTTTGTCAATTTCTTTGGGTGGAGTAATGATTTTTATTAAATATTAATAAAATCCTTCTCATCATTAGTCAAACAGAAAAAAAAGTTTGTGTTCCATTGTTTGCATGTTTGTATGCAAATGTATTTGACATTATTTTCATTTTTTCATTTCCATTGTTTTAATATTGTTTATCAATATCATATATGGTAGAACATGGTGTTGATGTGTTCAAAGTGTATTCAATCTTTCCTTTTTCCTGCTTTCTTCTTTTAATAATTATCCTATATGATATTCATGTTTCCAATAGGGTTGATGAGCTCAAAGTTTATACCGAGGAGGAGCTTGTAAATAAAGCTTTAAAAGAAGCATTCAAGGTTTGCCGCTTAACTTCTGTTTTAATAATCTCAATCAGAAGCACAGCTTGTTCATAAAGGTTTTTATAATTTGGTTATAGGATGATGTGGACACTGACAAATTTTCACAACTATCAGAAGAGCAGTCAAATGGAGTGTAAGTATTAACCTTTTCTCTTGACGTTGTCTTTGAGATTCTTAGGTTTAGATCCCATTTTCATTTTTCATTAGGATGCTTCTATCAAGTTTCATTTCGTTTTATTTCATGATACTCATGTTTCTTTCCATTCATGTCATTGTCACAAGTGGTAGAAGGAGTTGGGATATGATGATGTCAGATTGTTGATGTATAGTTTTTTAATTAGTAACAAGATCAGTAAGGATTCATCTAAGATTGTAAAAGAAAAAAAAACAAAGATCATTATTGGTAACTTTTTTTTTTGATGAATGTTATTATTGATAAAGTTAGATAGATATCTTTGATATGCGAATCTGCCTCCAATTAATTCTGGAAGCAAGAGAAAATTGTCAGTTCTAAATCCCTCAGTTAACCTTAGGACCTACCCAGTTCTATGTGGAGTGAGACAACTTTGGTGAAAGGCTTCTCAAGATGTAATGAGTACATGCGTACTTGCATACCTACCTCATATGCATAAACACTTGTATACCTACCTCATATGTGTAAACACATGCAACCTACTCCAGACCAATTTCTGTTGGGGTCTTTTTTTTGATAATAAGACTAAATTTTCATTAAAAAACAAGCTAATACAAATATGAAGAATTTTCATAACAGTCATTAGGAAGGAATAAATTTGAATCAATTACAATCTGAAAGATAATAACAGGAAAAAACAAGAATTCCAAGCCATTAATCTAGACCTAGAGAAAGCAACAGCCTACACTCAAAATCTTTTCTTTAAAGTTTATATGTCCTTCATTTCATGATGTGCAAGTGACCACTCTGCAACCACAAAACAAGTATGTGCTATCAATTTCCTCCTTGTATTTGCTTTGCCTTCGATGATATGCCTATTTTTTTTTTTTTTTGTAATTTCAAAGGCACCGTACTCCAGAGAATTTTATCCTTCCCACTCCTGCAAATCCTTGGCCATCCCTAAAGGCTCAACATTGTGTTTAAAGGATAGTGATTCTGCATCTTAAATATTTCAAAGAAGAAATCCCATATGAAATAAATGAAAATTCTATAAAACAATAGTAAGACTAGCAATATTGGATGGAATAGAATGTTAGGCAATCAAGGAACATGTCCAAAAAATGAGTGTGGCTTAAATGTGTATGCTGAGATGGATGAGTGGAAAAACGAGAAAGGATAGGGTCAGAAATAAATCTCTGCCAGTGTGAACTTGTCTTATAGTGACAGTCCCAAGCCCAAATAAAGGAGGGTTGTGTTAGGTTGGTAGCTGGTACTAAAACTTTGCCATACTCATGAACATGGATCTTGGTTTGTCTTTTTGTGCTCATGTTAGGGTGTCTAAAAACAATGTGCTGCACCCTAACCTGAGTGTAGTGTCAAATGGGCAAGGACCTACTAGGATGGTCCCCCACAACAATGGCCAGTAGTGGTGCTAAATAGGCAAGCCTGCACCCTTCTAAACAGGGGCAGGTAAAGAAGTTAGTCCAAGAGACACAACTTCATTTATTCACTTGGAATGTAGGAACACTGGTAAGAACGACTATGGCATTGGTAGACAGCATGAAGAGAAGGGTTAATATTGCTTGCTTATAAGAAACTAAATGGAAGGGGAGCTTTTCGCTCAACTGCAGTTGATCTTCCACCAGAAGAATCTAGTGCACCGAAAATCTTGTGAGGTGAATGCTACATGAGTTGAAGCATGTGCTTCTTAAGCAAGAAAGTTATGGAGGAAGGTTTTTTGGAGACCAAGAGATGGAAGAAAATCTTGAAGATAGAGGCGAAAGACTTTCTGTTTGAAGAAATAAGGATCAAAGGTTCTCTCAGCTTGAAGATAAGGGAACCTAAGAAGGCAACAGTCATGGTAGAAGGTATGGAGATGGTAGAATGGCTCACTTTGTTCGTGTCTGAAGCTGCTTCCAAAGGCAAGCAAACTTACTTGGAGGAGAAACTGGTGGAATCAGGGAGAAGATATGTGGTTGAATGCTGGAAGAATGCCAAAGGATGCTTTATTGCTTTTTCGGAGTACTTTATTGGACTGATGATACACCTTTTTCAAGTAGGCATACATCTCATAGGCAGTCCTTAATCTTCTCATAGGAACACTAATGTGAGGCGCAATGGAGCTCAAATTCCATGAGACTAACTGTCCATTGTCAAGCTTCCATTGTGTATAGGCTTTACTATCAGCCTCATCCTCATTAGGTTTACTAACAGTCCCATTCAAGTAACCTTCAAGTCCCTTTCCCTCAACATAGAAATCAATATAGAACTTCCACATATTGTAGTTAGTTCCATCAAATTTTGCAGGGAGAAAATCTACTTTGTCAGCCGTCAAGAATAAATAAAGGCAACCCAAGAAGAAAAGTAGCAGCACTGAAATTCAAAGTTCAGGGCTGTTAACCACTTCACTTAAGTCAATAGCAGTTTAAGTCAATAGTTCAATCAAGGTTGCAGCAAGCAGTTCAGACAAACAACAATAAATCTGGTCCGGAAGAGAAATATAGTCAAATATCTTCAATACAGATTTGCCACCTTGTAGAGGAATCAAAATCCTCCAAGAAATTTATCTAGAACAACTTCAACCAGTTGTGTTGACAGTCCAACCTGATGGTTCCAGGACTGTTGAACAAAGGAGAGGACTGAATGCCCTCAGTACTGAACACAGCCCCTACCAAGTAACCCTAGGACAGCATAAAGAAAACTAGGGTTGCAAGAGAGATTCACCAACCTGACGTGTGCAGTTCAAATCATCCACCAATAGGATTCAGATAAGCAGCTTGAAAGGGAATGAAGAGGTCTGTTGAAACCCTTCAATCTGAAGCACCAGTAGTCAAGAACAAAATGTTCGAAGTTTGGAGAAGGCCTGAGAATACAGAAGTCCAAGGGAAAACTGCTGCTGCCCTTGAGAGAAGACCAGAAGAAGAAGAAAACTGCTGCCGCCTTAGAGAGAAGATCAGAACTCCTCCAAAGCTTGACCAATCTCGAAGAAAGCTTCTGAGTTAGAAGAACAGACCAGGGCGACACAATCAATCAGGTTTCTTTGCAAACAGAGGCGTTCCAAGAGAGTTCCAGGAAGACCTCTCTTACAGAAATCTCAGAATAGAGAGCAAGGATTAGGGTTGATCAGAACAGCCCTATCTTCAGACAAAGAACCCAGAAGCCAGTAGCCTTTGAGATATCAAAGAGAGAGCCTAAAGCAAAAGCTGATTACAGAGCAGCCTGCTCTGATACCATGTCAACTGACCCAGAGCAGAATACAAAATTCTGGGATGAAGAATGGATGCTTCGACCCTACCCCAAGGGTCCTTTATATAGAAAGTGAAAGTTACAGAAATTACAAAGAGACCTTTCTAGGGCAACACAATTTAGAGAATTTACAAGGAGGCCCTTGCAGGGCTGAAGTGAAAATAATAATAAATAAGAAAACAATACAATAAGGACTACAATAAAATGGTACATCAGGGAGTTTCTTCACATCACGAGATGTGCACATTTTTCCTTTTGATAAAATGAGGGCCATTCTTGATGTTGGCGAGAAAGTGGTGAACTTCGCATTGCTTAACACTAATTTCGGGTTTGTTTTGATCGATAGTTGGTTTTTGTCATGTAATAGTAGGGAGCTAGAAGATGGAGCATTTAAAATCAAACTCCTTGGTCTCTTGTTTAACCTGTGGCAGGTGGAAACTTTGAACAAAATTGTTAAAGTTGTGGGAGGAGTTCTATTGGCGACTGATACAACAAACCTCCGAGCGGCGGTGGTCGGAATGAAACCGAAGCTGTTCCTCGCTTGATTGAAATTCTCCATGGAGGGCTTTGGAGTAAGGTATGGTTAGCGACAAAATGTGAACTTTGGAAAGAGAGGTGTGATGGGTGTTTACCTACATGGGCGAAGGAGAGAGGAAAGGTGTTAAGAGGGGACGCTTCAGGAAGATGAACAGTTGGCAGTTGATCAAACTGAGAAGAGGCTATCATGGAAAACTGCACGCAGGTTTGACAAGAAGGAAATGCCTAATAAAATTTGCAACTCAAATTTAATTGAATCAGGTGCAAAAACTTATGCAGAGACTATCATGGGCGGTGAAGAAATAGTTGGTTAGCCATGAGTGTGGGGTTCCATACCCACACCTAGTTTCTAATTTCTTTTAAGTTGGGCTGGCTGGTCTTATTGTTTCTAATTTTTGTTTTAGTAGGACTAGGACTTTATGTTTATTTCCTATTCTTATAAGGAATCTAAAGCTATAAATAAAGAAGTGTATGGGGCGGCAGATTATCAATCACCGAACCCCTTCTTTCTTCTCCTCCTCTCTTCACTCTTCTTCTTCTTCTCTCTCTCTCTCTCTCTCTCTCTCTCTCTCTCTCTCTCTCTCTCTCTCCTTCTCTTCGAACCTGTATTACTTCTCTGATCACATAGTAACAGTTCTACTTCTTACAAGCTGGTATCAGAGCATTCGATCTAGGGTTTTCTCATGTGGATTTAATTCAGCCGACCACATGAGAATTATTTAGGGCTGGAAGTTCAGAAAGATCCTTACTTTGGCTGATTCTTGAAGGTTACAAGAAGTTTTTTAGCAGCTGTCCTAAGATTGGAGAGTGCTTCTTGTAATCAGGAAGAGTCAGGCAGGAATTGAGTGATCAAGATTGATTCTTGATCAAGACTGGAGGTGCCGATCAGTTTTTTTCTTGATTCTTTGACCAAGATCCAAGGTGCTGACAGTAGTTGGTCGATCAAGTTTGAAGACTGAAGGTAGCAATCAGTTTTATGGGCAAGCTTCTCCTTTTCTTGAGGCTGACAATAGTAAAAGCAATCAGTTTTTTCTGGGCAAGTTCCTTCTTTTCTTGAGGCCGGCAGCAGTTAGAGATAAATTGGCTACTTTTCTTCAGAAAGTAAGTTCTTTTTCTTTGAGATTGATATTCAAAAAGTCCTTGTTGTTCATTCAGAGAAGTGCGGCTAGAAAATCTCTTTTTTTTTAACCTATTTATAGGAGGAAAAAAACCTGAAGTCCAGGACTGATTAATTCCAGGACAATAGTTGACTGTTATCTGGTTTTGGGTAACTGCAAAATCCTTGTCCTAGGTCGGCTGTTATCAGCCTTGGGGTATAGTTTTTCTGATTATAGTAGGTTTCCTAACTTAGAATGGAGTTCAAGAAACAAGAACCAAGGGGAAGGTGTTTTTGGGACTGGTGGTTCAGGTAACATGACTGAGAACACCTTTCAGATTACAACTGTTAAATTTGATGGATCAAACTACTTAGAGTGGGCCCAATCAGCCATGATGGCTATTCGGGGTAGAGGAAAACTGAACTTCTTTTTAGGGGATGTGAAGGAACCAACCAAGGATGACCCTACTTATGCTAAGTGGGTTGAGAATTTTTTGGCGATGACATGGCTGTGCAACTCTATGCAGCCACGCATCAGCCGAAACTACTTGTGGGCCAAAACAGCTAAGGAAATATGGGATGTTATGGAGGAAATATATTCTCAGTCCCTTAATGTTGCTAGGGCTTATGAGCTGAAATGTGAGGTTAAAAATGTGAGGCAAGGAGAGAAGCAGGTCTCCGTTTACTTTTCAACCTTAAAATCCTGTGGCATGAAATTGACCATCTTGAAACAATTGAGTGGGAGAGTTAGAAAGATGCACAAACATATAGAAAGTAGGTTGAAACTAACAGAGTTTTTGAGTTCCTAGCTGGTCTGAATTCTGAATATGACATTGTGAGACAACAGTTGTTGAGAAGAGATAGTGTGACTTTATCACAAGCCTATTTCCTAGCACATAGTGAAGAGACTAGGAGAAAGGTTATGTTGCAACAACAGCTGTACGAATCAGCCTTGGCAGCAGTTAGACCTAAATCTAGGGGGGATAAGGAGAAGAAGGAAGCTAAGAAGGACTTGGTAAGTGAACACTGCAAGAAACCTAAACATACTAAGGGCACCTGTTGGAAGCTGCACCCTCATCTAGTTCCAGCAAAGCTCAGAAATAAGAAAGGGAATGCTAATATGGCAGTCAACACTTATAGTACAACTTCATCAGGCACAAGAGACACTCCTCTAGATACCCTAGCTACAATCCGAGCTGCTCTGACTCAGCTAGAAAATGAATTTAGTAATTCAGCTCAGCCTACATCAGTGCAACAGCCTACTTCAGCCTTGATCATACAGGTACAAGAGTTATTGCTTGCCATGCTTCTATCCTAGGTAATATTAGACCTTGCTGGGTAATAGATTCAGGTGCTTCAGATCATATGACCAGCATATCTACTCTATTTAACTCCTATTGTTTATCCTCTGGGAGAGACAAAATTTCTATTGCCGATGGCTCTCTTGTACCAATTTCTGGCAAGGGAGACATCAGATTATCAGATACCATCACCCTATCCTCAGTTTTGCATGTTCCCAAGCTTAGTGCTAATTTACTTTCAGTTAGTAGTATTACTAAAAATCAAAACTGTTCAGTAAATTTTTTCCTTGATCGGTGTATTTTTCAGTATCTGGAAACGAAGGTGATTGGGATTGGCCGTGAGATGAATGGAGTCTACCTGCTTGAACATTCATAGGGGGAGCAGAGTGAAGCAGGGAAATTGTTTGTTTCTCAGTTTTGTAGTAAGATTATGCTTTGGCACGACCGCTTAGGTCATTTATATTTTTGGGTCTTTAAAGAGTCTTTTTCCAAACTTGTTTGAGTTAGTATAAGTGTTTGGGTTAAAATGTGAAAGTTGTGAACTTGCAAAACACAGTAGACCATCTTATCCTTTAAGTAATAAAAGAACCAACCTTCCTTTTGAGCTTGTGCATACCGATGTTTGGGGGGGGGGGGGTATAGATATTTCTTATTATTTGTTGATGACTATACCCGTTTTTCATGGGTCTACCTTATGCACTCTCGAAACGAGGTCCCCTCTTTGACTTAAGCTTTCCATCAGATGATCCTAACCCAATTTGAAACTAAGATCGAGATTCTTAGATTTGATAATGCCAAGGAATACTTTGCAAAACCCTTGGCATCCTATCTCCTTGATCATGGGATCATTCATCAGAGCACTTGTCCTCACACACCTCAGCAAAACGGGGTTGCTGAGAGAAAGCAAACATATTTTAGAGGTAGTTGGAAGCATCATGCTCAACTCCAATGTTCCCATACGCTTCTGGGGAGATGCAATCCGTACAACCATATACCTCATTAACAGGGTTCCTTCACGGGTCCTAAACATGCAAACCCCGTTCAGTCTTCTATATCCAGATAAGGACCTATTCACTATTCCCCTCAAAACTTTTGGGTGTACTTGTTTTGTTCAAATCCTTGGACCTCATCGCTCCAAGTTTGATCCCAAAGCCACTAAGTGTATTTTCCTTGGGTATGCACAAAATCAAAAGGGATATTGCTGTTATGAGCCAGTTTTAGGGAAGCGCTTTGTGTCCACGAATGCCACCTTCTTTGAGGATATGTCCTACTATCATAAGGCTTCTCCTCGGGGGGTGAATAGTGAGGAAGGGATTTCAGTTTCAGCCCCAAGAACTCCTTTACCTGTCCCAGTTACTGAGGGGGTGAGTTGCGAAGAAGGTTGTAAAAAATGCAAGGAGTTGAGAGTGTATCACAGAAAGTGGTGGAGGCAGGTTGATTCTCATACTCAACAACAATCTAGGCCGGTTCCAACATCTTCTATAGCTCCAGATCTAGACACTACTACTGCTCCCATTGTTGATCCCACTGTTACAAATGCTCAGCCTTCACCGACAGGTGACCTTGATCTTCCAATTGCTATTCCTAAAGGGAGGCGCCGTTGCACCTCATCCACTGCCCATTGCATTTCCAAGTTCCTTTCCTATAATTGTCTCTCAGAATCCTACAGATCCTACTTGGCATCTATTTCTGCTATTCCTATACCCAGAAAAGTGCAAGAAGCTCTTTTGATACCTGAATGGAAGGAAGCAATGCAAGTAGAAATGGATGCTCTTGTTAAGAACAACACATGGGAACTAGTTAACCAGCCTAAAGGGAAGAAACCTGTTGGATGCAAATGGGTGTTTACTATGAAATATAATGCTGATGGTATTATAGAGAGGTATAAGGCCAGATTGGTTGCAAAGGGATTCACACAAACTTATGGCATGGACTATACAGAAACCTTTGCACCTGTTGCAAAAATGAACACTATCAGAGTTCTTCTATCCATTGCTGCAAATTTCTCATGGCCACTATTTTAGTTGGATGTTATGAATGCCTTCCTCAATGGAGACTTGCAAGAGGAAGTAAACATGGAGTTACCCCCTGGATTTTATAGTACAGAAGCAGGAAAGAAAGTTTGCCTTTTGAAGAAGGCCTTGTCTAGGCTGAAACAATCCCCGGGAGCTTGGTTTAATAGGTTTAGACTGGCATTGGACAAATTCGGCTACATACAGGCTCAGTCAGATCACACTCTCTTCTTTAAGAAGACAGGTCATTCCCTGACTCTACTTGCAGTCTATGTAGATGACATTGTGATAACAGGAAATGACACTAGTGAAATTGAAACCCTTAAACAACACCTTCACAAGTAATTTGAAGTGAAAGACCTAGGAAAGTTACACTATTTCCTAGGAATTGAGGTAGCTTGATCTAAGCATGGCATTTTCATCTCCCAAAGGAGGCATGTTCTGGACTTATTGGAAGAAACTGGCAAGTTAGGAGTGAAACCTGCTGATACTCTCATTGAGCCTAACCATAAGATAAGTGCAGAAAGTGGAGAACTCCTTGAGGACAGGGCTATGCACCAAAGGCTGGTTGAGAAACTTCTTTATCTCTATCTAACCCGACCAGGTATTTCTTATGCCGTTAGTGTTGTTAGTTTGTCAGTCAATACATGCATTCTCCTAGGACCACCCACCTCCTTGCAGTAGAAAGGATTCTTGCCTACTTAAAGAGATGTCCAGGGAGAGGTATACTCTTCAAGAATAATGGTCATATGAAAATAGAAGTGTATACAGATGCGGATTGGGCTGGATGTGTTGATGGTAGGAGGTCCACCTTTGGATATTGTGCATTTGTGGGGGGAAATCTTGTTTCCTGGAGAAGCAAGAAACAAAATGTTGTTGCTCGCTCCAGTGCAGAAGCAGAATGCAGATCCATGGCCAATGGTGTTGCAGAAGTGTTTTGGTTGAGATCCTTGCTTAATGAGTTGGAGGTTGGTTATGAGAAGCCTCTGATGTTGTATTTTGATAATCAAGCTGCAAATAATATTGCCCACAACCCAATACAGCATGAAAGGACTAAGCATATCGAGGTTGACAGACATTTTATCCGAGAGCGTGTCACATCTCAGGAAGTATACCTTCCTTACATTGCCTTAGACATGCAGTTAGTTGATCTCTTCACCAAAGCAACCACAAAAATCAAGTTGGAGACAAATCTACACAAGTTGGGCATGACAAATATCTATTCCCAACTTGAGGGGGAGTGAAGAAATAGTTGGTTAGCCACGAGTGTGGGGTTCCATGCCCACACTCATGCTCTAGTGTGTGTGGTTCCATACCCACACCTAGTTGTTTCTAATTTCTTTTATTGTTTCTAATTTCTTTTAAGTTGGGCCGGCTGGCCTTATTGTTTTTAATTTTTGTTTTAGTAGGACTAAGACTTTATGTTTATTTCCTATTCTTGTAAGGAACCTAAAGCTATAAATAAATAAGTGTATGGGGTGGCAAATTATCTT
The DNA here is from genome assembly GCF_055504915.1 of Nelumbo nucifera. NCBI lineage: Eukaryota > Viridiplantae > Streptophyta > Magnoliopsida > Proteales > Nelumbonaceae > Nelumbo > Nelumbo nucifera. Next base: position 41,332,024 of record NC_142649.1, read on the forward strand.
TCACCGAACCCCTTCTTTCTTCTCCTCCTCTCTTCACTCTTCACTCTTCTTCTTCTCTCTCTCTCTCCTTCTCTTCGAACCTGTATTACTTCTCTGATCACATAGTAACAGTTCTACTTCTTACAAGTGGTGGAGCCACGTCATCTAAAGCTTTGGGACCACTCAACTTAAAGTCTAGAGTGAGGTGGTTCGAACCGGTTTGAGTTCAAGGGTCAGGACCGGTTGTTGGTCCTGGTTGGGTTAGTAAAAGCAGGTTAGGTGATTATTTTAATAATCACATAACTTGAGTGGAAAGGCCTTTAAACACCTCGACAGGAGATGATTTGCCTCATCTATCACCACCCTCCTCCATCTAGGCACCTGCACGAAGTTCGCATCTTGTCCAAGTGGAGTTTTAGATGAAGCTGAAGCTCGCAATGCTGATTTGGTTAAGGGAAGAAAGAAAAACTAGAGAAGGATGGATAGAGCTTAGAAGAGAAATGTCTTATGCCTTCACAAATCAAAGTTCAAAAGAAGTGGAACATTGATTGAACTCTATAGTTTCAGTTCGTTTTTGGGGTGATGCTATTCTTACGACAGTTTTTTTTTTATTAATCCGGTGCCTTCTCATGTTCTTGGATATAACACTTCATTCAACCTTATTTTTCCTGAGGGGGAGATGTTCCATATTCATCTAAGGGCTTTTGGATGTTTATACTTTGTCCATGTTCTTGGTCCTCACCACTTAAAACTGGACCCTAAGGCGAAGAAGTTTGTTTTTCTTGGGTGTGTAGGAAATTAGAAGGAGTATTTTTGTTATGATCCAGTCTCTAGGAGTTGGTATGTTACCACGAATGCCACTTTTTTTGAGTCCACACCTTTTTTCTCGGGGAGTTCTTCTCAGGGGGAGTGTTTTGGGGAAGGAAGTGACTAATCTATAGCACTTCCTGTTCCAGCTCCTTTGTCCACTCCAGTGTCTGACCCACCTACTCCACCCACTTTTCCACCTCCATTGCGTTCTGCCTCTCAGTGTTTTGCACGACAACGCCTACGACAACACAAGGAGGTTGATTCCACAATAGACGAACCCACGTCACTCCCTATCGGCTCATCGGAGATTCCATATTCTACTGACATAGACCCAGGTATGCCTCTTGTTTCCTCTGATAGTTTAGTTCCTATTGATACTACTACCCCTGCTCCTAACACCATCACAAATGATCGAGATCTCCGTATTGCATTTCGAAAAGGGAAGAGGAAGTATACTGCTCATTGCATCTCACACTATCTTTCCTACAATGGATTATCTCCTTCCTACTAGGCCTTCCTTTCCTCCCTCAACTTTCTGTCTATACCCATGAATGTTAGTGGGGCTCTCCCCAAACCTAAGTGGGAGACAACTATGTAGGAAGAAATGGAAGCATTGATTAAAAATCAGACATGGGAGATTGTGGATTTACCTGATGGCAAGGAGACTGTTGGATGTAGATGGGTTTATACAGTGAAGTACAAGGCCGATGGAACTATAGAAAGGTACAAGGCGAGGCTGGTTGCAAAATGGTACACTCAGACTTATTGCATAGATTACTTGGAGACTTTTGCACCAGTGGCAAAGATGAGCTCAGTCCGGATTGTTCTATCACTAGCAGCTACATACTCTTGGCCACTCTTCCAACTTGATGTGAAGAATGCTTTTCTTAAAGGGGGACTTGCAAGAGGAGGTGTACATGGATATTCCAGTTGGTTTTTACAATGATGTCAATAAAGAAAAAGGTATGTAGATTGAAGAAGTCTCTATATGGTTTGAAGCAATCGCCCAAAGCTTGGTTTGACAGGTTTAGAAGTGCATTGGCTGTATTTGGCTATACTCAAACTCAATCTAATCATACTCTTTTTGTGAAAACGAGGGGGTCACTGGTGTCAGTTTTGATAGTGTATGTGGATGACATTGTAGTCACAAGAAATGATTTGAGTGAGATTGATACCTTGAAGAAGAACCTGCATAAAGAGTTTGAGATTAAGGATCTTGGGGAGCTAAAGTCCTTTTTGGGCATTGAGGTGGCAAGGTCCAAGCATGGGATTTTCATCTCACAGAGGAAGTATGTTTTGGATTTACTACAGGATACAGGAAAGCTTGGGGCAAGGGTAGCTAATACACCAATTGATTAGAACCTTAGGATAAATGCTTTAGAAGGTGAGCTAGTGAATGATGTTGGAAGGTATCAGAGATTAGTGGGCCGATTGCTATACTTGTGTATGACACAACTAGACATCTCTTATGCAGTGAATGTGGTGAGTCAATACATGCATGCCCCACAAGTTCATCATTGGGAGGCCATTGACAAGATACTTTCCTATTTGAAGGGACACTTTGGTAGAGGCATACACAAATGCTGATTGGATAGGGTGCTTAGATGACAAGAGATCTACATCAGGAGTTTGCACTCTTGTTGGAGGTAATCTAGTTTCATGGAAGAGTAAGAAACAAACAGTTGTGGCAAGGTCAAGTGCAGAAGCTGAATATAGAGCCATGGCACTTGGTGTTACAGAGCTCCTCGGGGTCTGTTCCTTGTTAAGGGAGATTGGAGTTGAGGCCGAAGAACCTTGGATGCTATATTGTGACAATCAAGCAGCGATTAATATTGCCCACAACCTGGTTCAACATGATAGGATAAAGAATACAGAAGTGGATAGACACTTTTATAGTGGAAAGCGTGACATCCGAAGAAATGTGCTTACTATATGTTACATCTGACTTGCAGTTTGCTGATGTTCTTACAAAAGGTGTTGCAAGAAACAAGCTGGAGCATGATTTACGTAAGTTGGGAGTGTGTGACTTCTATTCCCAACTTGAGGGGGAGTGTTCTGTTTTGGGTTGATATCACTTGTTTTTATTTACATAGCACACAGTTAGGGAGGTATTGGGCCCAAGGCCCATTAATTTATGTTTAAGTTAAGAGTGTTTATTTAGATTTTACAAGTAGCCGATTTATTAAGGGCATACTTGTCTTTGTATCCAGTTTTTATTTGTGAGTTAAGCTAATGAAAGGGTCGGGCAGACCTAATTTCGGCTTCTCCCATTCTCTTCAATTTTTCTCCTCTTTTCTTCTCTGTAATTCTGATGTATTTTGGTCTTTTGCTTATTTAAGCAAGTGGTTGTGTGAGATTAGAGAGAGAGAGAGAGAGAGAGAGAATTGTATCTCTTGTTCTCATAGTGGATATGTTTCCTCTCCTCTTGTTGATGTAGGCTACCATGCCGAACCACGTTAAACGTTGGTGTTTCCTCTCCTCTTGTATTAAAGTTATTTTATGTTGTTTAATATAAGACAAAAAACATGCCCAAAAATAAGAGTATGTGTGACCTGTCAACAGATATCTACACTTCTGTAAAGAGACTGGGCCGAATGGGTTCTAGTATCTCCTCTTGTAATATCTTTTCTTTTCTTGTTGGCTAATGGGCCTCTCTTAATGGGCCTGTTATTTCTTTTTGTTTAATCTCTTTATGTTACTGCCTAGCTGGCTGCCCACTTAAGGGCATACTTGTCATTACTCCAACATTAATTCTTAATAAAAAAAGGATTAGAGGAGAAAGAGAAGATAATTCGAATCTTCTTCTTCTTCCTTCTCTTTTCTCCATCTTCTTCTCTTGTGCTGCTGCTCTAACTTCTCTTCTTCCTTTTTTTTCTTCTAATCTTCAAATTTACACCTAATATTTGATGACTGATTTACATCTTGGTATCAGAGCAGGTCTATTTCTTCCTCTTTTCTTCTTCCTCTTTTCCCATACACCCTTAGATTAAGAGAGTGTATGGAGAGATAGATTCTCTATAGTTCAGAGGATCTCTGGCCTAGTTGGTAGAGGGTTTGGAGAGTTTAAATCTGGCTGGATATTGCCAAGAAGCGGTGCTGTTCTGTTGCTTCCCAAAACCCTAGCCGATTAGAGATTTTCGAAGGTACAGGTAAAGGTGAAGCTTTGGGTGTGACGCTTTGTGCTTGGGAGGTGTCTTGTGACTCCTAAAGGAGGGCGGTTCAGGATTGGAAGAGATTGGGAAGTTCTGGTAGGAGCGGCTACATCTTTTTTCTTCCTCCCCAACAACTGGACGGAGTAAAACCCTAGTTTTCAAGCATCTGGGTTCTGGTTTGACTTCAAGTAAGTTTATATAGACAAAATTTCTGGTTCTTTGATTTTCGTTTGATTGATGGAGCCAAACGGAAGTGAGTTCAAGCAAGTGCCGGTTTCCGGCCTTGGCTCGGTAGATTCCGTTTTGACTGGTGTGACCACAATCAAGCTAGATGGGACAAATTATCTTGCTTGGGCATAGTCTATAAGAATTTATGTCTGTAGTAGAGGAAAACTCGGGTATCTCACAGGTAGTAAAGTGAAACCCGAAGAGACAAACCCTGAATTTGAGAAATGGATGCAAGAGAACTATATTGTCATAGGATGGTTGGTCAATTCTATGTAACCTCATATAAGTCAGCATTATCTCTGGATGTCTTCGGCTAAGGAGATATGGGACAGTGTTACTGAGACCTATTCACAGAAGTTGAATGTAGCCAGAGTCTATAAGTTGAAAAGTGATGTGAAGAACCTAAGACAGGGGGAGAAGAGTGTAGCAATCTACTACTCTATACTAAAATCCCTATGGCAAGAAATTGATGTTATGGAGACAGTTGTATGGGAGAGTAAGAATGATGCTGAAATGTATAGGAAGTTGGTGGAGAGAAATAGGGTGCTTGAATTTCTCACTGGACTCAACCCTGAGTTTGACATCATTAGGCAAAATATCCTGGCCAGAGATGAGGTTACTCTTTCCTAGGCATATGCTATGATAAGCAGTGAGGAGAGTAGGCGGCAGGTTCAGTTGTAGGGTCCACCTATAGAACACTATGAACGTGCTGGAATAAAGCCAAAGGGTCCTACTGAGAAAAAGGCGCAGATATGTGAATATTGCAAGAAACCGAGGCATACAAAGGACACTTGCTGGAAGCTTCATCCTGAGCTTCTTCATGATAGGTTTAAGAATAACAACAACTCTAATAAGGGTAGTCAGGTAGGAAAGCCTAAGACAACTAATGTTGCTACAGTACCTGAAGGAGGAAATAAGGAGAGTGAAGAAAAATCAACCATTGAGCAGTTGGGAGCAATGAAGGCGGATTTTGAAAAGTATGGGAGGCTACTAAATCACTTGGAAGCTACTGTTTCTTCATCTCACTCTTCCAACAACAACACATCATCTTCATCTGCATTTGCTCACTCAGGTATTCGTGCTTCTGCAAATCATGCTTCAGTTTCAGGTAATCATAAAATCCCTTGGATTATTGATTCCGGTGCATCAGACTATATGACCAGCCTGTCTAATCTCTTCTGCTCATACCACCTTCTCTCTGGCAAAGAGAAAATATCCCTTGCTGATGGATCTCTTGCTCCCATCTCTGGTAAAGGAGATATAAAGACCTCTGACACCCTTTATTTATCCTCTGTCCTTCATGTCCCTAAACTTAACACAAACCTTTTATCTGTTAGCAGGTTAACTAAATCCATGAATAGCATAACCTTTTTTCCCACTCATTGTGTTTTTCAGGACCTGCAATCTCAGAGGATGATTGGGAGTGGCCATGAGGCGAACGGAATATACTTGCTGGACACACCGGATCGAGCTTTGGGACCACCTCATGGATTTTCCTTAGAGTCAGTTTTGTCAGAGTTTGTTAACAAAGTCTTGTTATGTCACTTTCGGTTTAGTCATTTGTCATTTTCTGCTTTGAGTCATTTGTTTCCAGATATGTTTAAGGGAGTGTCTTTATCGAGTCTTCATTGTGAGTCGTGTGAACTGGCAAAGCATTGTAGACATTCTTATTCAGTAAGCAATAAAAGATCCCTTTCTCCTTTTCATATTGTTCACTCTGATGTGTGGGGACCATATCATTTGCCAACTATGGGGGGTTACAGGTACTTTATCCTTTTTATTGATGACTACTCTCGTTACACTTGGATTTATCTCATGAAAGCTAGGGATGAAGTACCAGCTATTGTGCAAAAATTTTATGAACTCATCCTCATCCAGTTTAACACTCGTATCAAAATATTCCGTTCTGATAATGCTAAGGAGTATTTTGAGAGAACTCTCTCCGCCTATCTTGAAACTTTTGGGGTTATTCATCAAAGTTCTTGTTCCTACACTCCACAACAAAACGGGGTGGCGGAAAGGAAGAACAGACATGTGTTGAAGTTGCTAGATCCCTCTTGTTTGCATCCCATGTTCCTATAAAATTTTGGGGAGATGCTGTTCTTACTGCTACTTTTTTGATCAACCGTATGCCCTCCCAGGTCCTTAACTTCAAAACCCCCTTTAGCCTTCTCTTCCCGGATGAGGATATTTTTTCTCTTCCTCTCCGTGTTTTTGGGTGCACTTGCTATGTGCATATTCACAGTCATCAAAGGCACAAGTTTGAACCTAAGGCTCGTAAATGTGCTTTTCTGGGATATGCTTCCACACAGAAGGGATATTGCTGTTTTGATCCAGTTAGTGGCACCCGCTTTGTATCTCGGGATGTCACCTTTGTTGAGTTGACTCCTTTCTTTAGCATTTCTCCTGAGGGGGAGAAATCTGAAGAGCCCTTTGCTATGTCTCCAACTGTTCCTCTTCCCATTCCTCTTGAGTCCTGTCATGAGGTGTCTACTTCTCCCACTGGACCTACCTCTGATATTCCTATTCCTCCTCCTCCTCCACCTCATTCTCCTATAATTCCTCCTCCTCCTGTTCTCCAAAGGTGGTACCAAAGGCAGAGATTCAGACATGGGCAGGTTGTTTCCACTCCTACAGAAGAGCCTCTTGCTCCTCCCATCATTACTGAGGTAACAGGTCAGCCTTCTTCTGACCCATCTACAGCTTTCCCAGACCTTGATCTTCCTATTGCTCTCCGCAAGGGCAAGTGGAAGTGTACAACCCATTGTATCTCCAAACAACTGTCTTACAACCTTCTCTCTCCTTCCTACTACTCTTTTCTTGCTTCTGTTTCTTCCCATGTGATACCTAGGTTCGTAAGATGATCCCAGTCAGGGTTTTGTTATCTCTAGCCGCTACTTTTGACTGGCCCTTACACCAATTTGATGTTAAAAATGCCTTCTTGAATGGAGACCTACATGAAGAGGTCTATATGTCTTTGCCTCCAGGGGTGTATGGGAAGGAAATGCAAGGCAATGTGTGTAAACTGCAGAAATCTATTTATGGTCTCAAACAGTCTCCTCGGGCTTGGTTTGAGAGGTTTAGGCTGCTCTTGTCTCCTTTGGCTACACACAAACTCAATCTGATCATACTCTGTTCTTGAAGAGAAATGGCTCTTTGGTGACTTTCTTGATAGTTTATGTTGATGATATTGTGGTCACGGGTAATGACACTCAAGAGGTCAGTAAACTAAAAAGATTTTTCAACTCTGAATTTGAGATCAAGGATTTGGGAGATCTTCAGTATTTTTTGGGTATTGAAGTTGCTAGATCTAAGGATGGTATCTTCATTTCTCAACATAAATATGTCCTTGACCTCCTTGCTGAGACTGGTAAACTTGGAGCTAAACCAATCTCCACTTCTATTGATCCTAATCATAAGCTTTCTGCTACAGATGGTGAGCTTTTATCTGATAGGGGGGTGTTTCAGAGACTGCTTGGGAAGTTGTTATATCTTTGCATGACTCGGCCATATATTTCCTATGCAATAAGTGTTATTAGTCAATTTATGCATTCTCCCAGAGATACTCATTTAGCTACTACAGAAAGGGTTCTGTGTTACTTGAAAGGTACTCCAGGGAAAGGTATTCTATTTGCCAAACATGGACACATGAAGCTGGAAGCTTTCACTGATGCTGATTGGGCAGGATGTATTGATGATAGGAGATCCACCTCAGGTTATTGTGCTCTGGTCGCTGGGAACATTGGGTCATGGAGGAGTAAGAAACAGTTTGTAGTTGCTAGATCTTCAGCTAAAGCAGAATACAGGGCAATGGCACATGGTGTGTCAGAATTACTGTGGCTACGATCCCTTTTAGAAGAATTGGGGGTTGACTACGAGAAGCCAATGATGCTCTACTGTGACAACCAAGCAGCTATCAACATTGCACATAATCCTGTTCAATATGACAGAACTAAGCACATTGAGGTTGATAGACATTTTATAAGGGAAAGAGTTTCCTCAGGAGAAGTTTGTTTGTCATTCATCACATCAGACGAACAATTGGTTGATATCTTGACCAAGGCAGTTCAAGAGGGAAAATGACACTATATAAGCAAGCTGGGCATGATTGACATCTATGTTACTGCCTAGCTGGCTAATGGGCCTGCTATTTCTTTTCTTGTTGGCTAATGGGCCTGCTATTTCTTTTTGTTTAATCTCTTTATGTTACTGCCTAGCTGGCCGCCCACTTAAGGGCATACTTGTCATTACTCCAACATTAATGCTTAATAAAAAAAGGATTAGAGGAGAAAGGGAAGATAATTCGAATCTTCTTCTTCTTCCTTCTCTTTTCGCCATCTTCTCTTGTGCTGCTGCTCTAACTTCTCTTCTTCATTTTTTTTCTTCTAATCTTCAAATTTACACCTAATATTTGAGGACTGATTTACATCTACTTCAAAGGTTCTAATCTCTTTTTGACTTTATCCAGCACCACTGCCATGTAGACATAACTGATGCCTTTGCTCCAATTGCAATACCCAAATAGGTCAAAGGGAAGTTGTCCACTTGACAACCTAATGTCCTGCACATATTTCTAGAAAACCATCATTGACATCACTAGCTCCAATATAACACTCTATTAAAACTAAACTTTTAGACCTGACTGACATGCCTTTGAAAATTTTAAGAATTGGTCTGATAATTAAAGTTTTCTTAGATCTTGATGGCTGGTTTCAATCGAATGCCAACTGATGTTTTTAGTTGGTGTTTTCAATTCAACACCAATTGATGCTTTATGTTGGTGTTAATGGTAAGATGTTTTCAATCCTATAGTTGACTTGGCCTTTTTTGACAATCTAGAAGATATTGAGAAAGTTGAGTTGGTTGACATGGAAAGGAGAAAAAAAAAGTATTCTCTTAATACTTGTGATGACTCAATTGGTGGCCCCCAAAAAAGTGATATTTGAGAGATGCAGGTCTGTTATTCTAGATATGTTCATTTGGGGTGAGGATAGAGATGTGAATGCAGGTTATTTTGTCTAGAAGGGTGTATTGTAACTAAAATTAAAAAATATTGTCAAGCTCTGTTGTTTCGTTTACTAGTGTTGCGGCGGGGGGGGGGGGGGGGGGGGGGGGAGATGGATGAATGTGGTTATGGTGATGAAGTCTTTTCTATGACTATGAGATTAAAACTTTTGGTGAGATGTGGACATTTTTTAACCGCGCTTCTGCTGCAAAACCCATATATGTTTTCTATATTTCCCTTGTCTTTTCTTCTTTTACTGAATTTTATTTACTATTAGAAAGGATTTCTTGTAATCTTCCTCACTTGTAATCAAATAACAATATATTTTATTATATGTAGTCAATCCCCAGAGATAAAACTATTTCAACTTCCATATGTCAAAATGCAACCATAGGGCAGGAGATCTGAAGTCCATTCCTTACTCCTGGCCAGAAATATGCACATGCAGCTTCTCTATTGTTTAGTTTCCATATTCAGTATTACAACGTGAATCAAACAAAAATACTTGCTTCATGTTCCTATAAATTAAATATGCTATGAACTTTTGATAAATTAGTTTGGAAATAAATTTGTTTTATAAATCTTCTATCTGATATTTTGCAGGAGGGTGCATGATAATAGAATCTCTAGCAATGAAATTGCTTATTTAGAAAGATCAAGGAATGGAGGGAGGGAAACTTCCGCTTCATGTGAGTCCTTGAATGATTCTCTTGTTGAAACAGGTGACACTGGGAGATTAGGTAAGAGCAATGGAAAAAAGAGGGGAAAAAGGGGGAGGTCCTTTGACAGAAATGCTCATGCTGCGGAGTTGGAAGTATGTATACGCACTTTTCTTTTGCTCATCTTATACCATTTTTCTATGCTGTTAAATTATCTCGATTAGTTGATATTGATACATTTTCATAGCTGCTGATAGTTGCACAGGGGCTAAAAAGAGGAATGAGCTGCAGAGTTGGATATCTAATTATTACATGACATTTTTAGATGACACATTGACGTGTGTTATTTCATATCTGAAGGCTGGACAGCAAGTTTAGGGACTAGGGATTGTTCATGAGGCAAATAATTAGGATTTTCTAATATTAGTGAGAGCTCTAGAATGGTTACATGATCAGGAAATTTTTCCTGTTTAAAATATCTAAATGCATTACTGGTGTTTGATTTGGCATAAGACAAAATTAGTTGGTTTAAGTTGATCTATCCTAACTATTTTCATCAGCTACAAAAAGCCCTAGTTCCTCGTGGTCTATACCCTCTATAAAACCACTTAACAAAAAAATATCCTCTATAGTATCATAACGGCTAAGGTCCTTCTTGCCACTTTGGCCTATCTCCTTTTTGATCATCCCTTTGTTCCTCTACAGTCTTCAGCTTGCACCAAGTCACTCATTGTTTTTGTGTCAATCATTTTTCTTTTACTGCTCAACCCAACTTCAGATAAGGAAGATTTTGATGATGTAGTTAGTAAGGTAGTAAGAAACTGCTTTTAGAATTAGGTGCAATGGTTTCTAGTGGAATTTAAGGGAAAAATGATAATGGATCATAAGCCCTTTGACTTGTCTAGCATAAACATTAGCTTTAAAATAACAAGTAATAGTGGTTGGAAGGATAATGAAATCTATGGTGGCAAGCTTGATTGGTCGTTTTCAATGCAAGTGATGGAGAATTTTGGTTTTGGGGAGATGGAGTAAGTTGTCATTACTTTATTTTGGTGGAGCAGTGGTAGATCATTTTCTTGCAGTTAGAGGGATTATGCAAGCAGACCCCCTTTCTCCATTCCTATTCACTTTATTGCTGAAGTTTTGGGTAGGCAAATAGCTAGGGTGGATTCTAAAAACTTGGTGAGGGGATAGAGGGTTGGTAGAGATAGGGGAAATGGTACTATCCTGTTCTGTGAGGTTGATGATGTTAGGTGGGTCAGGAACTTGAAGTCGGTGGTTCAACTATTTGAGAAAATGTCAAGTCTTAAAATTAACTTTGATAAAAGTTGCATTGTGGGGGTTAATATGGATGAGATGGAGGTGGCAGACAGGCTAACACTTTGGGATATGTGGTCTGTAAATGGCCTTTGAATTATTTGGGACTACCTTTAAGGGATAATCTGAGAAATAATGATTTTTGCAACCTAGTGGTTGATAGATTCGCCAAGATCATGGAAGAAAAATTACTTGTTGTTGGGAAGTAGGATCACGTTGATAAAGTCTACATTGACCAATTTGCTTGTGTAATTCTTATTTGCTTTTAAGACCCTAGAAGGGGTAAGCAGAATTTTGGATAAGTTGATGAGAGATTTCTTATGGGAACCAAGGGAAGAGAAAAGAGATCATAGAGTCAATTGAGAGGTGGTAACTAGAAGCAAGATTGATGGTGGATTAGGCATAAGAAATGTTCAAAAGAGAATTGAGGCATTATTGGGGAAATGGTTATGGAGATTAACAATGGACATGTATATGTTGTGGGCCTAGGTGATTTTAAGTATTCATGGGCAAACGATTGAAGGATGGGATGCGAGAGTCTTGGCTAGGGCTACACAAGCTTCTCCATGGATATCCATTCATGCCATTCTTCCTTCCTTCCTACCTTTTTATCAGGTATGATCCATGTTCTGGAAATCATGTGAAATTTTGTGCACATATTTGGGTTGGGGATGTGTCTCTGAGGGAACAATTTCCTTCTTTGTATTCTCTTTCTTTGTTTAAAAATGAGGCAATGTCTACCTTTTTTGTTTCCTTTCGATGAAAGTCATGGGTATGAGTGGTATATGGGTTTTTTTGGAAGGTCTCTTAGGGACTCTTATGTTAATAATGTCTCAGTTTTAATTTAGATATTGGGAGGGGTGGTATTGGATTCTTTGAGGAGGGATAGCCGGATTTGAAACATGACTTCCTTTGATGTTTTTTCTTGTGCCTCTTTTTTTAAAGCTCTAGTGCAATCCTCTGATAGTATTGGGCAAACCTTTCTACTCATGGAAGTTTGGGGTAAATTGGTACCTCCTAGGATAAGAGCTTTTTGTTGGGAAGCTTTCCTGGAAAAGTGCAACACTTGTGATTTGCTTTAAAGAAAATGACTTAATTGGTGCTTATCCCCTATATGGTGTATCCTTTGTAAGGCTAATGGTGATATTTGTTATCACTTATTAATCTCCTATCCTTTTGTTTCAATTATTTGGGTTTGGCTTCTCTATTTGTTTGGTTGCAGGTAGAATTTTAATTATTGTACCATTTGCCAACACTTCCTTGGGATATACCAGAGATTTACACTTCACATTTTAATGGCGAAATTACACTTCACATAAAGTCATAAACCATTAAAATACATTTTTCTTATGTATATACCTTATTTAAAGTTGTTAGAGTTATAGATTAAATATAATTATATATTTTTTGATAATAAAAGAAAATTTATTAAAAAAGTAAAAGGCATACAAGAGAGAGGTGACAAGCAGTCACCAACAATAAATGAGGTGACCACCCTACACGAAACTCAAAACAGAACAACCTAAAAACGACTTCCCTCAAAACCAAACAACCAAACCCCCTTCAACCCTAACCCCATAGCAAAAGACAAAATAAAAAATGAGAGAAAAGATAAGTGCTAGCCTCCACTAATCCTCCTCCTTGTGCACATCAACCCTTCCATCATCTGCTTCATTCCAAGCCTCTCCTCTTTCCCCCAGGATGACATTCTTCAAACTCTCCTCCCTCTTGAAATCTTGAAAGGCTCTCCTACCAAAAGCCTCACCTCCCAAAAAGAAAAAAACATTTTTTTTTCCAATTCCAACATTCTTTTCACCAACTTTCTCAATATATAAACCACCTTCCTTCTCCAAACCAGCTGTCCTCAAATCAGCTTCTTTCCCTTCCCCAAAATTGTTGATTTCATGTTGAGTGTTAACTAGCTGTGATTCTGAATTCAAAAAGCAAATTTGTTCTCCCCCACCAGGATCAGTGAACTCTAACAACTTCATCTTCTCACCCTTTCTCTTCAAGACCTTGAAATTTTTTGTGGGACCACTCCAACCAATCTGAGCTTCAGCCTAGATAATACTTTAGTTACATGGACAATATGCATCTTGCTAGAAGCCTGAGACTTATTAGGAACTATTCCAACCTCATTAGCTTCACATCTTTCTTCATTCTTCCTCCTTTGACCTAGATTGACGCCCAACTTACCATACAGCCTCCCCAAAATAAGTTGGAATGTTAGCTGAAAACTCGTCTTCATAGGTAGACCTGTTAGGTGCATCTCCAATGGGGCCACCTCCTTCAACAGCAACAAAAACCTTTTTCTCCATAAAATCGTTTAGATGTTTCTCACTATCCCCTAGTCTTCCCCCCACCTGCAACTCCACCCCTTTTGCATTTTTTTTGAAACTATTGTACACGATTCCACTAAGTAAAGCCTAGAATCTTGAGATGGCCAAGTAGCATCATCCTGATCACGTGTCCCTGAAGAGAAACCAGCCTTAGCATTAAGACAATAATTGCTGGAACTGACGAGCTTCTCCCCATTGTCTTCGATATGGTGTATCCATGCATATCATATTTTTTCCATTGTATCCATGTGTTAGACAATGTGTGCCCTTAGCTCCAATCAGATTGATGTACATATACATTTATTTTAAATGAATAAAGTACATAATTGATTTATGTTATATTTGGTATATTTCTATCTAATTACCCTTAAACTGGACACTTATGAGACTCGTGTTAGTTTAGAATGTTCTCAGCTGTTGGATAGACTTGGGGAAGTTTATCCTACCAAGGCTGACACTAATGTGTTGCCAAGTATGTTGGGGTAGTTTGTCTTAGCTGCTAGGGTCAGGCCCGAAATACATGTAGTGTGTGTTTGTTTGAAACACTGAACCCGGACCATTTTTCAATTATGCCCTGGACCTTGGAGACTGGTGGGCAAAACTGTAAAGTTACACCTAACCCCTAGACTCGATTATGGTACTGCACTAGGTGTCGGATTGGGCTGTCTTTGATATGCCAATCAGTGAGATCCTTTGGGGGTCAAAACCTGGGTATGCTGGGGCAGTCTTTGAATTCACTTGAGTGGGTGATCATAGTGACAGGATCAACACCTTTGTCGGACAAAGTGAATGATCGGGACTGCACTCTCTGATGGAAACCAAAACTGCTAGCAATCGATTTCAAACTTGTTTGAGATTTGTTTTTATAAAATATATTTATATTATAAAATTATATATATATATATATATATATATATATTATGTTTTACAAAAAAGTTTCACATAATGTTTTAATTCATGGGATCCATCCGAACAAAGAGTGCAACACTGTACCTTGTAGCCAAGGGAGAGGTCCTTCCCTTTCGGGCAGTGGTTGATCATTAAGGGCTGAGAGGTGAAGTGTAAGAGACCATTTAAGGCTGTTTTACCTGATGGGTTATATCTCACTTAAGTCCATTGTCCTTGGGCCTTCATAGGATGACTGGACTCAAGGACCATTTAATGTAAATGTTGGGCCCATTAAGAGCCCATACTGATGGACTCAGGGGTTCACTGTGCTTATCAGTGAATTCGGCCAAGCTCTTTCAAAGAAGTTGGGCCGAACCCATATGGGCTTATGTGAGGTCATTGTTGGGGTCCCACACCATACAAAGAGAGCCAAATTGGCCAGCAACTAATTGGGGACGTGAGCCACTTGCTTAATGGGCCTAAAGCCCATGATTAATTGGATTAATCAGGATGTCAAATGACAGGTTAAGCAATCATGTGACTTGGGTGAATATGGGTATGGATTTGGGTTTGGATCAACAATTAAGATGAGAGGATAACTCTTATCCACTTAAAGAGTCCAGATCCAAATAAAGATTTGGATTAAAGGCTCCTCCTAATTGGATTAGGAGTGCTGATCTTTAAGGCTTATAAAAGGAGGAGGAGGCGAACTGCTCCAGACACACTTCTGCTCTCAGTTCTCTCCTTCTGCTCTTGCCGCCCAAACCCTAGTTCGACCTCCAGGTCTTGGAATGATAGAGATCAGTTTTGATATCTGATTTTTGCAAGAAAATATCAGATTCAATTCGTGCTCACATCCCTTGCTCGATCCAAACTGTTGGATTGCAGTTCTTGCTGAAGGATTGCCTTGCTAAACCGACTTCAAATCAAGCTGCGCCATCTTCAGTGGAAGCTGGTTTTGGTACCCTCTTTGGGCATGAACTACCAATTTGGGAACTATACGTGTGGATTCCGTATCAGGTATTATTCTCCCTTTCTTTTGGTTTCAAATCTGGTCCGGTTTCGGTGCAAGAACGGTCCTTGAAAAATGCAGTTTTTGTAAAACTGTGAATACGATTCCCGGAAGGGTAAAAGAAATTTTTGAAATTTCTCCCAACCATCTAGCATGGTTCATCCATCCATATGATGGATTTTCCCTTCCTTCACCATGCATATGCAATGTGCATCTAGACATTGTAGTGATAGTGGACCAGAGCTGATATATTTACTTGTGGTCCCATAAGTTCAGTTTTTTGTTGCTTATTTTTGCTTTATGCTTGCTTTCTTGTACTGTTATAAGTAGCAGGGCATTTTTGTCCTTTTACCTAATGCTATGTTAAACACATATAGATAATACTACATAGGGCGGCAGTAATAGAACATTCTACCCCATTCCTCTCCTATTTTTCTTCTATTTTCTTCTCTCTTCTTCTCTCTTCTTCTCTTTCAATTTCTGGGTTATTTTTCAACCTAAAAGTTCTGCTAACAGCAGTAACCTCAAGTTGGTATTAGAGCAGTTTTAGTTCTGCTCGTGAATCTCATGTGAGCTCTTCCCAGCCGGCTACATGAGATTTTAATAGGGCTGGAGATTTAGTTCTCTTCGTGGCCTGATTCTTGGAGATTGGTGGAGTTCGAAGCTTGCCCGAGACACTTTTGTTCTTGGAGATTGCCCAGCAGTCAAGAAGAGTTAGAGAAAACTTAATTTGAGGTGAGATTTAGAGTTTAAATCTCAGATTGAAAGTGTCGCCCAAAAGTTTCTGGGTAGTTTTTTTTTTTCAGCTCTCCTGAAGTTTTGTAATAGGAGGTAGGGCTATTGAAATCTCTGTGAGGTGCAGCTGCTCTTTCTTTCATATTTCTCCAAGATTGTTTCTACGGTTTCCTTTAAAAGCAACTCAGTTTTGGGGGTTATTTTCTATTTGAAAGGCGTTGCAACTCAGTAAGGCGTTGCAACTCAGCATTCTTATTAGCAACCAAGGTGCTCCAATAATGTGCAGGGTTGGCCTTATCTTTCCATCCAAAGTTCAGCTCTCTTCCAGGCACCAAAATGTCCACCTCCAGTTTACATATATCCCCACATGGAACATCATTCCCTTTATGGTTTGTTGTGGTATTTGGAAGGCAAGGAACAAAGATATCTTTGAAAGCAAGCAGCAATCGAATAGAATTATGTCTGGCATTTATCCATCACTTTTGGAATGGTTATTAGTGTAACTGTAGTTTGAAGATATCAATAGAACTTCTGGTTCTGGTTTTTGGTCTGCTTTGTATCATTGCAGATGATGTTAGCTATTGGTCTTGGTTTTTCTTGTTTTTCTTTTTTGATTTTTTTTTTCTGTTTTCTTTTGTAAGGTGAAACCTTTTCATGCTCTAAGAAGTTAATTGTATTGAAAACAAAGAGTTAAAAAAAGGCAAAGTTTAACAATAAGAGTATGCATTACTACCTATCCAAGAAAAAAGAGTAGGTGTTACTTGTGTACTTTATTGTGTTGAAGGAATAGACTTTAGTTGTATGTGCTTATATGATGGTGGTAAGCTCTAGAGTAACCTAAATGTAACCATTCTGCATAGTTTCCATTCAATTTTGTATTTACCCATTCTATGTTCTTTTAACTTCATAATTACCTATATCCCATGGACCAGAATAACTATGTTGCAAAAGTAGAGCAACTTGCAAAAATCAAGCAAAAGCAGGAGGAAGACAAAGCATCAACAAGGCTACATGCATTCAAGTACATATTTGGCTTGAAGTTTGTCTTTGATATGTTGGTGCAAATAACCCAGGACTTACATCCTACTATTGTGGATTTGGTGTTTACAATTTTATTGCAGCGGTAGCTGTAAGAGTTGCAAGAGTGATGAAGGAACAGGTTCATTGTCAGAAAAAGGTGAAAGAATGACATCTTTGAGGTCCATGACTTCTGCATCAAAGGTATTCATTGTTTATACTTGTTTCTCAATAATGCGATTGTTTAAAAAAATTCTTTTATGTATGTGCAAATGTTATTTAAATTTTTAATATTTGTTTCTTATGAGCTTTGAAGCTTATTCTTGCATGTTATATGATAAGCTGTATAGTGTAGGCATATTTTACTCGACTATTTATTCTGTACTTGGTTTACTTGTTTGCAACTGGTTGAATGATAAAAGCAAGAAAACTTAAATATGTTTTGTAACTCTTTTATTTTTATGGACTATTCAACAAATGAGTGGTTCGAATGTTGTTTTTTTTTCCTTGATTAGAAAACAGTAGGGAAAGAAATAGTAATAAAAAAATAGAAGGGAAAGAATTTCTAGAGACAAGACCTAAACTAAAAATGCTATTATTGAAAACATCTGTGAAAGTGGCACATTGGGTGTGTACGAATGTCTTTCTCCCCTTTTATACTGATGATCTTATTATGGGATGGAAGATTGTTGCTTGCTCTACATAAGCTAGGACCATCACATGTTCAATCTGGGCCCCTCCTGTCCTTATCCTGATTAAGTTCTGATGGATGCAGCTTAGGCAACTCAAGAATTTCAGGCTTAGGTAGAGCTTTTCATGAAACTATCTTTACTATTTTTTTCTGGGCCCATGGGCTGAGACCGACTAAACCTCTAAATTACAGAGTGGGGGAAGGGGTTTGGTCAATTCTCAATAGATGATATCTTGAGAGGGTGGTACTCGATGGCTTTTTTTCTCCCCACAGATCTAGACCGCTTTGACATTGGAACCACTTAGTAATCAAGTGAATCGCAACTTTGATGGGTGCAGCCTTGGAAATCCAGGAAGATCGGGCATATGAGTCATTAGAGATTTGCCTGGAATTAATATTGGCAATACACTTGGGTCCTATAGGAGTGGATAATTCTAAAAGGGCTGAGGTGATGGCAGTACTACAAGAACTATGGATTGGGGAGTCTGAACCTCAAAAACAGTTTGGTGGAAGGTATTGTCGCTCAGATTAAGAGAGGTCCTCCCAAGTTTGATTACACAATCTGAAGGGTATTATATTCAAGGTAGAAAAATTATTGATCAAATGCTGATAGCTAATGAATGTGTGGAGAGGAAGAGGAAAAGTTTTGTGTGTAAATTAGACTTGGAGAAGGCCTATGACATGGTGGATTTGATATTTCCATTAGAAGTATTGAAATGTTATGATTTAGGGGAAAGATGGTGTAGATGGATCAAAGGGTTCTTGTAAACCTGTCATTACTCGGTCTTGGTGAATGGTGTGGTAAGGGACCTTTTTCCAGCTACTAGGGGATTAGGACAAGGGGACCTCCTTCTCCCTTCCTTTTTACCCTAATAGCGGATGCGTTTAGAATATTTCTTCTAAGAGCAGATATGATAGATCTCTTTAAAGGCTGGAGAGTAGGTAGGAATATTACAATGGTAATACATTTACAATTTGTAGATGATACAATTTTTTTCTATGAAGGTGGGGATCTAAGGAAGTCAAGGTAGTTGAAGGAGGTGATTAGGTTGTTTGAATATATCTCTAAGTTGAAGATTAATTTTGAGAAGAGTTGTGTGGTGGGAATAAATTTGGAGCAGGAGGAGCTAGATGGAGTAGTGGAGTCTTTAGGTTTCCCTATTGTTTGTTGGGCTTTGAAATGCCTTGGGATGATGCTAGGAGACAAATCGAAAGTAGGTTTTGGAACCCAGTTGTAGAGAGTTGTACTAAGAGATTGGCAACCTAAAAGATATTATATCTCTCTAGGAGGTAGAATTACACTGATAAAATCCACATTAATTCGCCAGCCTATTACCTATAGGTTATTAGGATGACACGAAGGGAAGTTATGAAACTAGAAAAATTGATGAGAGATTTCTTATGGGAGCTGGGGGAAGGTAGGAAGGATCACTTGATCAGTTGGGATTTAGTGTGCAAAAGTAAAGATCAGGGGGGGACTAGGTATAGGAAATTTAAGAAAAAAGAATTTGTCTTTACTAGGTAATTGGCTTTGGAGGTGACCTCTAGAGAGGGGGAGATTGTGACAAGAGGTGATTGGTAACATCCATGGTTTTACAGGCAATGGTTGGGATGTTGGAGTAACTTCGAGGGCTACTTTGGCTTCTCCTTGGAAATCCATGTGGAGTGCTCCCTCAGTTCCTAAGCCAAATCAGGTATGGTGTTTTCTCTGGAGATAAAGTTCTTCGTTGAGAGGACCTTTGGCTTGGTAATTCATCCCTTAAAGATCTTTTCCCCTTGTTCTATTCCCTCTCTTTGTTCAAAAAAGAACCTGTTTCTCATTTTGTTTCCCTCTCCTTGTCAACCGGTTTAAGCTGGAATTTGGGTCTAAGAAGTAACTTAAGGGACCATGAATCTAAAAGGGCAACCTCACTGTTACAAGTTCTTGATTTTGTGTTGGATTATTTTAAGTCTGATGGTTGGATTTGGCTTCCACATCCCAAAGGTCTCCTTTCTTGTGCCTCTTTCCTTTCCTTTTTGTGTTTAGACCCAATCTCTTCTCATTGCCCTGTTAAGGAAATTTGGTCTAAACAAGGTTGGGGCTTTGTGCTGGGAAGTTTTTCATGGAAAAATAAACACATGGATGTCTTTCAAAAAAGAAGACCTTTTCTATGCCTTTCCCCCTAACTGGTGACTAGTGTACCCTGTGTAAAGCAAGTGGAGAAAGCCACTACCATCTCCTGATATCCTGTCCTTTGGTTGTTACTCTTTGGGAAAAGATTTTTGAACATTTTGGTCACAGGTGGAATTTACCTATGCAGATTGGAAGTCTATTTGATTCAACGACCTTCGGTTGGCCAAAGAGAAGAGGTAAAATTTTGTGGAGGTGTGTCATGGCTGTATTGATTTGGATGGTGGGGGAGGAAAGGAATGGTAGAGTGTTCAATGATAAAGAAAGAAGTCAGGAAGCAATGCTGGAATGCATTTTATATAGAGCTATAATGTGGGCCAAGTCCTTAAATATTTTTTCTGACTTCTCTTTTGATGATATGTGGAGAAATTTCGAAGCTGTAGCTAGAAGGTCTACTGTAAGGAACATACCAATTGTGGCTTGGAAACCCCCGGAAGAAGGTTTCATCAAACTGAATTTTGATGGTAGCAGTCTAGGGAACCCAGGCCCAGCTGGTATAGGGGGAGTGTTTAGAATTTCTGAAGGTCATGTTGTTGCTGTATTTTCAGGTCCAGTTGGAGTAGGGGACTCGGTTTTTGCGGAGTTCCAAGCTGTTTTACAAGGAAAACAGATTGCTAGAGAATTGAATTATGAGAGCTGTTAATTGAATGTGGCTAAATTGATAATAGGGTGGCTGAAGGAACCTGAAACTGTAATGAGAAAGGCATTCAGCCAATGGGATGGCTGACTTCTTTGCAAAACTGGGGGTGGGGGGGGGGTGCATAAATCTGAATTATTCTGGGCTCAGTTGTAATTTTGTTTCTGGATGGGGATGCATCTTGCGCCTCTGTTGGGTGTATATTGTAATCAAATGTGACGCTACCTTTCTGTTTTAATAAAGTTTCTATCATTTATCAAAAAAAAAAGGTGACTCAAAATTGGTTAGACAGCAAGTTAGGAATATCAAACTAGAGGAACATCAACAAAGAAATTTATGTACTTGCAAGATATATAGATCCATAGATTAGCAAATGAGCTGGCAGACTCAATGGCCAAATACAGGGTGGATAGACAGAAATTATTTTGGGGAAGTGTATATAAAATGGATATGGATGAGGTGGCTACAGGCCAGCCTCTTTAAGGCTTGCAGACACATATATAGGATTTGCAGTCTGAGGTGTGCCTAGGAATCTGATTTGGAAAGTCAAAAAACTTGTATTTTGCAGGCATCATCATCTTAGCCTTGTCCCAACTATATGGGGTCAGCTGCATGAATCCTGTTTTGCCATTCTGTTCTGTTCAGTGCCATATCCATTGTTCAATTATGAGTGCATTTACAGGCATGTCTACAAATACATATGAAATAGTCTATCTATTTTAATACTAACTTCATAGGGTTTGAAAGCTTCCTGTTACTTAAGTAACACTATATAGGAAGAATAACATACAACATGTATGTTAGCTCTTCACTCATGTGAAATACACAATGAGAAAAATGAAAGTGTTATGTAGAAGTGTCCCTTAAGAATCCATGAAGATGTTGTCCAGCACAGACACTTCAGCCATTTAGGAGAGTCCATGCAACGCTAATCTTGTATAGTTGTGGTTTGGCTTAAAAACAACAATATTGGTTCTTGAAAATGCAGACATGTTATCTGTGAAATAAAACAATTGGCCAAGGAATTTAGGAAAACATTTTTATGGCTTCAGAGATTAGTCAATATTTTAGCTCATTCAATGGCTAGGGGCTGAACAGAAGCCAATTTCTATTGGGAGGTTATCTCCCAGGGATGTTAAATGTAATTGTTGTGAGACCTAGATTGTAGTCCTGTCCTTAGTAGTTGACTACTATCAGCATATTGTTCTTAGTAGTCAACTACTATCAGCATACTGTTCCTAGTGGCCGACTACTTATCAAATAGATTTCTAGTAGTCGATTACTAGGACACTGTTGTAATTTTTTCTTTTGTATTTGATCGCCCTAGTATATAATAGAATGGTTGCCACTGCCCGCATTATGTTTTGCCTCTCTCACATCTTTTCTTCTTCTCTTCTTTCTTCTATTTCTTCTTAGAAAACATGGTATCGGAGCTTTGATACCTTTTCCTCCTGGTTCGAACTTAAAACAACCGTTCTCCTTTTTTTATTCCTCATTTTTTTTTCTTTCTTGGTTGTTTAAAAACCCTAGTACTGGTGGTGGTTTTTTGAGCTCTCTCTGAGTTCATTTTTTTTTACCTTTGGAGAAGACCCAGAACGGGTTTGGATATGCTCTACTAGAGGAAAGACAGCTGGAGTAGTTTGCGGACTACTAGAGTGACCTGTAAAAGACAGGTCAAGCTTTTGGACTGCAAGAAGCAGAACCAAAGTTATAACAGCTGAGTTTTGGAAGGTCAAATGTCATCCTCAAACTCAAGGCGCCTAGGCGAGCCTACACGACCACAGGGCGCTCAGTCGCCTAGGTGATGGAGTTTAAAAGTATAAAATAAATATCCCTACCCTTCTTAAGCTACTTTATTGGTTTTTTATACTAACCAACATACCTGTATGCTAGCTATTAGCAATAAAATCATTCGAATAAAACATAAAATGCTATAGTTAGCATACAGGCCAACAAAAATGGGGGAGTGCAGCTAAGAGGAGAGAAAAATAAGGGGGCGGAGCCCCTGTTTTGTTCCCAAAATAAGTTGTCCAAAAGGACGACTTGGACTGTGTTTAAGGGGGGGTGGAGACCCTATTTCAGGCTAAAAAAATGGAGAATGCAACAAAAAAGGAAAGATTTAGAAAGTTGGGGCACAACCCCTGTTTAAGAAGAAGGGGGCTGAGCTCCTGTTTCGTTCCCAAAAGTGTTTTTTTTTGAAGTACCAAGGTAAAATAAAGGAGTACTAGTGTGATTTTGGGAAGAAGGAGGCGAAGCCCCTATT
Organism: Nelumbo nucifera; assembly: GCF_055504915.1. Lineage (NCBI taxonomy): Eukaryota > Viridiplantae > Streptophyta > Magnoliopsida > Proteales > Nelumbonaceae > Nelumbo > Nelumbo nucifera. The sequence continues at coordinate 41,354,926 of NC_142649.1, forward strand.
TCATCCCAAAAGTACCTGGCGGTCTTCGATGACTTGGACTAAGAATAAACATACCTGGTTTCTCTTCTCAGCTCTCGGTTCAAAACTCAAACTCTCAAACCCAAAGAAACTTTCGTAGTTTTAATATAAACTTGAATTATTTTAATAAAAAAATGGTAACATACAACAGGATGTATAATGAAACAAACCAATAAAATGATATAATACATATCCACATTCAAAAAAATAATATAATATATATGGGTGAGCGTCTAATACAAAAAAACCTTGGCATTGGGCGAGGCGACCTCTAATAATCGCCTAGGCGCTTGACAACTATGAGACCAAGTGAGGGTTTTTGAACATGGAAAACCCTAGTTTCCCCAGTCTACAGATTACTAATGTGAAACTGGATGAGTATAACTTTAAAGGGTGGTCTATGTCTATAGAACTTCATATTACAAGTAGAGGTTTGTTGGGATACGTCAATGGAGTGGTCAAGGAGCCAAAGATGGAAAACCCTATCTATGGGAGTTGCACTGAGAAAATGCCCTTGTTATGACATGGCTGCTGTCTTCCATGACTCCAAAGATTTCTAGGACAGTTCAACACTATCCTACAACTCATAAAATTTGGGAGAAGCTTACTAACTTATGGACAATGAAAGAATATTGCAAGAATCTTTAGTCTCAGACAAGATATTGCAGTTTTGAATCAAGAAAACTTGTCATTTGCTACTTATTTTGCTACCCTTGAAGGACTTTGGGAAGAACTTGATCACCATCTCATCCTTGATTTGAAAAATTCTAAAGGTAAGGAAATGCATGAGAAACAAATTGAAGAGATGAGGACGTTTAAATTTCTTGCTGGATTAGACTCTTCATATGATGGCATTCAATCTCAGATTTTGGGGAGAGATGAACTCCCTAGCTTACAACATGCTCTCTACCCAATCAGAAATGAGGAAATTAGAAGGAAAGAGATGAATGTTGAGGCTTCCACACAATAAAGATACATGCTGGATTCTATACCCCCATCTAAAACCAGTAGCTTTAAGGAAGGATAAGAAGTCAAGTAAAGGTCTAGGAGCCCACGGACGTGTAGCAAGCTCAAATATGGTGGATGGAATGCATAAAGCTAGAACTACTAGAGTTTCTTCTAGTACGGGACAGACCACTACTCCTTCAAATAGCTTTCCTGAGTTCACGACTGAAGAGGTAGACATTCTCAATCGGGCTATGGCTCGACTTATACAATCCTTTATTGCTTCCTCTTTTGTGAAGATAGGTATTACTTCTACACTTAGTGCTATACAGTCTTGTTTCCCAAACACTTGGGTTATTTGTTAGAGTTAGATCGAAAAGTTGAGAAAGAGAAAGAGAGAGAGACAACCCAGCCGAATGGTGGGTGTGACAACTTGTGTCAGTTGACACCCTAAAAGAAATATTTATATTAAGTTGTAAAAGGACAGATCTGCCCTTAATATACAGTAGAGAGATAATACAAAGAATTATGTACAGAAAAGAAAAGTAAAAGTACAAAAATAGCCCTATGGCTAGATTTCACTGTCTCTACACTCCCCCTCAAACTGATGCCTAGGAATGAGCATCAGTTTGTCCATGAGAAATAGATGCTGAGCCTGTGTCTTGCTTTAGTTAACAAGTCTGTTAGTTGGAGCCTGGAAGAAACATGAGGAAGAGATATGGTACCCTCAAGAAGGAGATTGCGAATGAAGTGGCAATCAACTTCTATGTGTTTGGTGCGCTCATGGAAGACGGGGTTGGATGCAATTTTATTGCACTGATATTGTCTGCATAAAGAGGAGCAGACAATGGTGGCTCATTTAGTATTTCAAATAGAAGAGCCCAAAGCCATATGATCTCACTACACACGGAAGACATAGCCCTGTGTTCAACTTCAGTAGAAGATTTGGACACAGTAACTTGTTTCTTGCACTTCCATGAGATAAGGGAGTTGCCTAGGAAGACATACCAGCCAGTAGTGGACCGTTGGGTGTCAGGGCAACCAGCCCAATCAGCATCCACATAGGCCATAAGATGAATGGGAGATGATGAGGAGAAGAATATCCCATGTGATAGTGTGCCTCGTATATATCTTATAATCCGATGAATTGTAGATAAATGTGGTTGTCTCGGAGAAGACACAAACTGACTTACTAATTGAACTGCATAAGATATGTCTGGCTGAGTCATGGTGAGATAGATTAAACTGCCCACTAGATGACGATAAAGGGTAGGATCTTCAAGGGGAGACCCATCATCTTTGCTGAGTTTCAGGTTCAGTTCTAGTGGAGTGTCCACAATCTTAGAATCACTAAGATTTGCCAGTTTAACCAGATCAGCTGCATATTTTTGTTGATTAACAAAGTAGCCTCGAAAATTTCTGCTCACTTCAATGGCCCTAAGTCCTTCATCTTGAAGGATTCACTGAGTAACTATTGTAGCCTGGAAATTCCTTCTATGTCATCCCTTGTAATGAGTATGTCATCAACATAAAGGAGTAATATCGTTACTCCTTGCTTCCGCCTTAGGGTGAACAAGGAGTAATCAGAAGAACTCTCAATAAAGCCAGCATCAGTGATGACAGATTTGAACTTCTCAAACCAGGCCCTAGGTGCTTGCTTCAAGCCATAAAGTGACTTCTTCAGACGACAAACAAGTTGCGGATCTTTACAATATCCCAGAGGAGGCTTCATGTAAACTGTCTCTTTCAATTCCCCATGGAGAAAAGCATTCTTGACATCCATCTAATGAATTGTCCATTGTTTGACTGCAGATATAGCCATTAGAAGTCGTACAGTGGTCATCTTAGCTACAGGAGCAAAAGTCTCTTCAAAGTCTATCCCATATTCCTGTTTGTAGCCCTATGCAACAAGCCTAGCTTTGTATCTGTTTAGGCTTCAATCAAATTTTAATTTCACAGAATAGACCCATCGACTTCCTATGAGAGATGTCTCGGGTGGAGCTTTGACTAGGTCCCAGGTGTCATTCTCCAGAAGAGCTCGAATCTCAGAATCCATTGCATCTTTCCAGTGTGGTTCTACTACAGCCTGTTGATAAGATCTGGAAATGTCTATGGTAGATAAAATGGCAAAAAAGGAGCTACGGTCTGGTGAATAACCATAATGGTTAGGTGGACGAGAAATTCTAGAGGAACGGTGCAAAGTAGGAGCAATAGGTTCAAAGGGAAGGTCTTGCGCACTTACTGAGGTAGCTGGAGTGACCGGATCAACAACTTGAATTTCATGTTGTTTTAAGTAGTTTTGAAAATCCCCATCAATATACTCTCTCCCTGAATCTGATCGTAGCACACAAATTCGGGCATCGAATTGAGTGGTAACATAGGTGTGAAAGTGTTGAAATACGGAGTACACTTCAGATTTCTTTCGAAGAAAGTAAGCCCAAGTGAAACGAGTGTAGTCATCAATAAAGGTTACAAAATATTTAAAACCCATCCGTGAGACAACTGGAGATGACCAAACATCACTATGTATTAAATAAAAAGGGACTGTTGCATGTTCAGAATGAGAAGGAAAAGGCAAAATATGACTCTTACATTAGCCACAAGTAATGCAGTCTTTATTCACATTTTTAAGAGAAACATTAGAAACAGTTAAACTACCAGAGGAAAATAACTGATCAAGTTTCTAAAAAAAAGGACGGCCTAGTCGTTTATGCCACAACTGCCAATCTTTATTACAATTAATAGATTCAAAACTTGAAGTAGTAGAAATCAAACATGAAGTAGAAGCAGACACAGTTTTATTCTTCTCAAATTCTAGAGCAAAGAGTATTCCCAGTCTACGCCCCTTCCCCTTCACCTCCCCAGTTTGCTGGTCCTGTATCAAACAACCATCAGAAGTAAATGAGACATTGTTACCTTCCTCTACAAGTTGGCCAACAAAAATTAAATTGGTGGTAAGCTTAGGTACAAATAGGGTTTTAGACAAATGAAATGGAGATGTATTGGAAGTAGATAAATATAAATCATCACATCCAAGTATATCTAATTTCTCACCATTAGCAGTAACAATGTGTTTATTGGGGAGATGGGGTTTAGGACACTGACCAAGAGTGGCCCCTGTCATATGGTTAGAGGCTCTTGAGTCAATGTACCATAGATGGTTCAGTGAGGGACAATAGGTAGGAGACTTACCAGACAGGCCCATAGCAGAGAAGGTTGAAGAGATAACAGAGGACATGAGCTGTCGAATTCGTTCTTCAGACATGCTACCTGAGGTATCATTTTTCCCAATCACAGAAGTAATGGAGGATGCTGCATTTGATCCATCTACACCCACCCGTCTGACAAGCCTTGTGACTTCCTTTCTTCTGATTTGGTCCACTGCTTTTCTGAGGCCAAGTAGGGCATTCAATGATAATATGGCCAACCTGCTTACAGTAGGTGCATGTATTATTTTTCTTGCAGTGAGAAGCAACATGCCCGGACTCCTTACATTCATAACACTGTATTTTAGAGAAGTCCTTCCCTTTCGGTTTTGTTGCTAGAAAGACAATATCAATGTTAGACTCCTTTCTTCCATCTAGGGTAGTCTGTGTGGCAAATCTGGTTTCAGCCCTCAGAATTTCCCCAAGAATAGTATCTAAGTCAAGAAGTGTTCCTCGACTCAGGATATTAGATCTAACAACTTCGAATTCAGGTCTGAGATGCATTAGGAAGTGCATAATCTTTCTTCTATCAAAATGTTCCTTCATATACTTCACACAACAGTCTGAAGGATCATTCCCCATGTGAATAAACTCATATTCGGTCCAAAGGTTAATAAACCCAGCATAGTACTCTTGGACCTTTCTTTCTCCTTGATAATAGGAGAAGATGTCAACCTCTATCTGGTACTGTCTTGAGGTGTTTGACGACTGATATACTTTTTCGAGATACTCATACATCTCAAAGGCAGTCCTGTATCCTCTCATAGGAATTGCAATGTCAGTTTCAACAGATCCTAAGATCCATGATGCAATTTTTGCTTTATCAATTCTCTACTGATTAAGACCCTTGATGTCCGAATGATCTGGTTTAACTACTGATCCATCCAAATATCCTAGAGACCTTTCACCTCCACATGAAATTGGAAATTGAATTTCCAAAGTGGATAGTTCGTACCATTAAATTTGATGGGGAGAATTTCCATTCTTTCTGATGCCATTGAATCACAAGAGCAAGAAAAACCACAGAGAAAAGTGTTCAAAACAGTAGAATAAAGGAGTACCTTTCAGTTAATGTCTAGAAAAGGAAACAGTAAGGGTCTGCTGAACTCTGAAGTGGATCAAAACCCTTCCAAATCAAATCCGATCCAAACCAAACCAATTGGAAACAGTAGATCTGCCATGGGCGACACTAGATCTAAAGTTTCAGCATGATCCGATGCTTCTAGAGGGAGATCCAATCCAAAATAGAAATTTGGTGGCGCAACAGCCCATGAAAAGAGTCTGTCGAGTTCTGATTGAATGAGCTTCAGAAATAGGGTTCAAGAACACTCAAGAGTCTCCCAAATACTGTTAGGGAGAACTCTAAATAACAGATAAGAAAGGGGTGAGGAAGTAGTCACTTGCAGATCAGATCGTGACCTGCTCTGATACCATGTCAGAGTCAAATCGAAAAGTTGAGAAAGAGAAAGAGAGAGAGACAATACAGCCGAATGGTGGGTGTGACAACTTGTGTCAGTCAACACCTTAAAAGAAATATTTATATTAAGTTGTAAAAGGACAGATCTGCCCTTTATGTATAATAGAGATATAATACAGATAATTATGTACAAAAAAGAAAAGTAAAAGTACAAAAATAGCCCTACGGTTAGATTTCGCTATTTCTACATTATTGATTCAGGAGCTTCTGAACACATGACCAACAATTCTTCCTTATTCTCATCTTATCATATGGTTTTTGGACAAGATAAAGTAAGGGTGATTGATGACTCTTTATCTTTTATTCATGGGAAAGGGGATATCCAACTTGGGAAAACTCTTTCTCTTAAGTCTACCTTTCGGTTTCTAGCATGGTTTAAACTTTAAAATGTCTCTAATTTCCCTAATATTTCCACGACATATTTCCATTTCCATGGGTAGCGACACAAAATTTTATTGGAATCGACATTTCCCCAATGAATACTACCAACACTATGTGGAGTACAAGACATGTTTCAATTTCCATTTCCATGGATAGCAACATGAAATTTTAGTAGAATTGACATATTCCCTAGTGAACACTACCAGTACTATGTGGAGTCCAAGTGATAGTATTATGACATAAGTTGGTGACAATATTGTATATATGTGAAGTAACAATGTTATTGTCCGCCTAACTCATTGGATCATAAATACCACTTGGAGCTAGCTCAGTATTCATTTCAAACATAAAGATAAATATTAGTTTTTTGTTTTAGTAGATTATTAGGTTGACCTATTACAACCACTTACATTTTCTATGAGTTAAAATTCGGATTTAACTCATTCTATCATGAAGCTTTGAAACTTAAGGTTTACAGGGCAACTTCAAAATGTATTCTTTTGTCTATAACCTTAGTTTCTTAGCTTTGTTTAATGATTTGGAACAAGATAATAATTTAAAAAGGTGTGCCTATGCTTCTTTTATCATTTCATAAAATACCGTTCTATATTTTTTATATTGTACAATGTTTCCACCATGTCTATAATTTTTACAATATTTTCATACGATATTTCTGACATTTCTGATATGTTTATTATATTAAGATGACTAACATTTCCACCGATATTGACATTTTAAACCTTGGTTTCTAGAATAACAAAAACTTTGGATTGTGTTGTAACATTCTTTACCACCCATTATTTTTTCCAAGACCGGTTGGCGAAGCAAACAATTGGGAGTGGTCGTGAGTCTGGAGGTTTCTACTATCTCAATGAAGACATTGGTTCGACTATTAAGGCAGTGTCTACTAATATCAATGAATGCAAGGTTTCTAGTACTTTGTTTTATCTTTGGCATGCCAAGGTCACTTGTCTTTTTCATTGTTGAGAGTCTTGTTTCAAAAGTTGTATGAGAAGGTGTCCTTTGAAAGCCTTTTTTGTGATGTGCGCCAAATGTCTAAACATTATAGAACAAATTATCCAAGTTCCAATAACAAAGTTAATGCTCCTTTTGATTTAATTCATTCTGATGTTTGGGGTCCCTCACCCATTAATGTAGTTGAATATTTCAAGAGTTCTCTAAATGTGTTCTTTGGAGATGAAGGGACCTTACATCAGTCATCATGTACTTACACACCACAACAAAATGGAGTTGTGGAAAGGAAGAATAGATATTTACTTTAGACAACTCATTTTCTAATGATTCAAAGCAAGGTCCCAAAGAAGTTTTGGTCTTATACTGTTCTAGTAGCTCCTTATCTCATCAACCGAATGCCATCTAAGGTTTTGGGGATTTGTCCTGTGTCCAGAGCAAGTTGTGTTCTCTTTGCCTCCTAAGGTTTTTTGGTTGTGTATGTTTTACTCATGTTAATGATCCTAAACAGACAAAGTTGGATCCAAAGGCAATCTCTGGGGTGTTCTTGGGTTATTCTCCTACACAAAAAGGATATAAATGTTTTGATCCAGTTACCAGAAGGAAGTTCATCACTGAGGGTGTCACCTTTTGTGAGTCACAATACTTCTTTGAGGCTAACCCTTTTGTCTCAACTCCTACCTCTCCTACCTCCTCAGACCCTCCTCATGTTGAACCTTCTTCCTCTTGTCCAATGGAGACTGCAAGTGGTGAAAACCCTCGTGGTATTATTCCTTGTTTTGAGGCAACTAGTCCTGACCATAATGATGACCTTGATGATGAAAGGCAGCTAAAGTGTTTATCGTAGGGAGAGAAAGAGAGACTGTAGATAGACATCTATGCTCAGCTTGAGGGGGAGTGTAGGGAGAATGGGCCAAATGGCCCATAGACTGTTTACTTATCTTTTTGTTTATGTTCTTTGTTGTTAATGGGCCTCAAAATGGGCCTTATGTTATGTTTACTTAAGATTATTCGCCCAGTTAAGGGCCTCTCTGTAATTACTGTAAACTATGTTTAATGAAAAGGAATTAGGGTGTAAGAGAGGATTACATTCGAAATCTTCTTCTGAACCCTATTTGCCGCCACCTTCTTCTTATTCTCTCTTCTTGCTTCTTTCTTCTGCTGTTCACTATCATCTTTCACACTGATTTTAATTAGTTTGTTAGTTTCAGAGGACTGTTTTTCTTCTTGGTATCAGAGCAGACTCTCCTTTTCCCTTTTTTTCTTCTTTTTCTTCCCATACACAGTGTGTATGGAGAACTGAATCGAATGAGTAGTTGAAAATTTTTCTTCAGCCCAGTTGTTAGTGAATTTTTGGAGAGAAGAAAGTTGTCTTTGTCATCATTTTGAAAGTCTCTGGTGTTTTGCCCAAAACTCTAATTAACTGGAGAATTCTACTTGCGGGCCCCACAAGGAGTTTGACCTTGGCGCTCACTGATTAAAAGGCTTCTTGTTCTTCATCTTGAAGATTGATTCAAGCATCTTGTTGTTTTGTAAAGTCTACAAGGAGCGGCTGGGTTTTTTCTGTTTCTCCCGGGTTCTGGGTGTGACGCAGTTAACAGGTACGACTGCATAGAGGTTGGTTCTCAGCATCTATTTTTCCTGTCTTCCTTAATTGTTAATTGAAGTTGTTAGAAGTTATTTTGGAGTGTTTTTAAGAAGATGGATACATTGGGAGTTGAACACAAGCATGTTGCCGAATCCAGACAGGTTCCGGGGGCTCCTGTTGACTCTCTACTGGCTGTGACCACAATCAAGCTAGATGGAACAAACTATCTGGCATGGCCACAATTAGTAAAAATTCATGTCTGTAGCAAAGGCAAGTGGGGATGTATCTCCGGGAGCAAGAAAGCTTCTCCAGAAGATGATCCATCTTATGAAAAATGGATGCAAGAAAATTATACTGTAATTGGATGTTAGTAAATTCAATGCAACCTCAAATCAGTCAACACTATTTATGGATGAATTCTGCAAAGGAAATATGGGACAGTGTTGCTGAAACTTATTCTCAGAAACTGAATGTGTTGGCATATTAGCTGAGTGATGTGAATAATTTAAGGCAAGGGGAGAGACCTTTAGCCGTTTACTTCACAATGCTGAATTCCCTTTGGCAAGAAATTGTCTTGATGGTAGCTGTTGTGTGGGAAAGTGCTAATGATGCTGAAACCTATAGAAAATTAGTTGAGAGAAGCAGGGCTTTTGAATTCTTGGTAGGGTTGAATGCTGAGTTTGATATCACAAAACAGAATATCTTAGCTAAGGATAGTGTTTCATTGTCTCGTGCCTATGCCTTGGTGAGTAGTGAAGAAAGCAAGAGGCTAGTCCAGGTTCAAGGGGCTGGTCTAAATGACCATTTTGCTAACATGGGGCTGAAACTGAAGGGAACTACAGGAAGTTCAGGTGGTGTAGGAAAGAAGGAAGTTATCTATGAGTACTGTAAGAAACCAAAACATACAAAAGACAAGTGTTGGTAACTACATCTAGAGCTTCTCCCTCCTCGTTTCCAAAAGAAGACTAATAATGTGAGGATAGGAAGTGCCAACATTGCTACTGGTCTACATAATGACAAATGCTTAACCGATGAGCGGGCTGCTAGTGAACAGTTAGCAGTTATAAAGGCAGAATATGAGAAGTATAGAAGGATGATTAGTCACCTAGAGAGTGCAGCCTCTTCTTCCAACCCTCCGGGAAACTCAACTTCTTCTGCATTTGCTCATTCAGGTATACGGGCTACTACCAATCATGCAACCATCTCAAGTAATCGTAGGATCCCTTGGATTATTGATTCTGGTGCTTCTGATCATATAACCAACCTTTCCACCTTGTTTATTTCTTATGATTTGCCTCCTGGCCGTGATAAGATCACCCTAGCTGATGGCTCTCTTGCTCCTATCTCTGGCAAGGGAACCATCAAGGCTACAAACTCTCTTTTACTTCCTTCTGCTCTTCATGTGCCTAAGCTAAATACAAATTTGTTATCTGTTAGTAGCCTAACTAAGTCCTTGAACTGCAGTGTAACCATTTTTCCTTCCTACTATGTTTTTCAGGATCTGGAGTCTTAGAAAGTGATTGGGAGTGGCCATGAGGCGAATGGGATATATCTGTTGGATGCTCCTAGACAGAGCCAATGACAACTTGGGAAAGCTGCTTTTGGATCTATATCTTCAGAGTTTGTCAGTTGTGTCATGTTATGTCATTTTCGTTTGGGTAATCTTTCTTTTTCTGCATTGAGTCATTTATTCCCAGAACTATTTAAGGGAATTAATTTGTTTAGTCTTCATTGTGAGTCTTGTGAGTTGTCAAAACATTGTAGAAGCAGTTACCCTTTGAGTAATAAAAGATCATCTTCTCCATTCCAATATGTGCACTCTGATGTGTGGGGGCCATACCACTTACCCTCTATGGGTGGTTATAAATATTTTATCTTGTTCATTGATGATTTTTCAAGATATACTTGGCTATTTTTTATGAAATCTTGTGATGAAGTTCCCTGACTTGTGAGGCAGTTCCATGAATTTGTTCTTACCCAATTTGATACTAGAATCAAAATTTTCAGATCCGACAATGCAAAAGAATACTTTGAGAAGAACCTAACTTGTTATCTCACTGATTTGTTGAAGTTGCAAGGAGTATCCTGTTTGTCTCGCATGTTCCTACAAGATTTTGGGGGGATGTTGTTCTCATTGCAACTTACCTAATTAACCGTATGCCATCCAGAGTGTTGACTTTTAAGTCTCCTCTTAGTCTCCTTCATTCGGGTAAGGACCTTTTTCCTATTCCACTTTGTCTTTGGCTGTACTTGTTATGTACACATTCCAAGTATCCAGAGACATAAATTTGAACCAAAGGCCCACAAGTGCATATTCCTTGGTTATGCCTCCACATAGAAGGGTTATTGCCATTCCGATCCAAAGTCTGGAACTCAGTATGTCTCAATGGATGTCACTTTTGATGAGTCCTCCTTTATATGATCCTTCCCTAGAGAAGCATTGTTCAAAGGGGGAGAATTTGTCACAGTTGTTTGCTCTCCCCCTTCCTGTCCCAGTTGAGTCTTCTTTTGAGCCTCTTATTTCCAATGAGTCAAGGGAGGAACGGCCATCTCATGCTCCTTCCAATATTCCTATTCCTCCTCCGTTACCTCCTCGTCCTCTCTTTAATCCCAGGTTGTACCAACAGCAGAGAACTAGAAGTGGGCAGATTGTTTCCTCTACATCACATGAGCCTCCTACACTTTCAATTACAGTAGAGACAACAGGTACTGATACAGTCCCTTTGGAGCCCCCCTTCCATCTTGATGTCCCAATTATCAGGAAAGGTAAAAGGAAGTGTACTGCACATTGCATTTCCAAACACCTTTCTTATAGTTTGCTTTCTCCTTCATATTTTGCCTATCTTTCTTCTGTTGCTTCTAACCCAATACCCAGGTCTGTGTTAGAAGCTCTTACTGTTCCAGAATGGAGGGATGCTATGAGAACTGAAATTGATGCCCTGCATAAGAATGGCACATGAGAAGTGGTTGATTTGCCTGAAGGGAAGGAACCATTAGGCTGTAAGTGGGTTTTCACTATCAAATACCATGCTGATGGCACCATTGAAAGGTACAAACCAAGGCTGGTTGCAAAAGGTTATACACAGACATATGATATTGACTATCTGGAGACCTTCACTCCTATTGCAAAGATGACTTCTGTGAGGGTTCTGCTATGTTTGGTTGCACATTCAGACTGACCACTTTATCAGCTGGATGTGAAAAATGCATTCCTGAATGGAGAATTACATGAGGAGGTCTATATGTCACTTCCACTGGGGATGTATGACACAAATATGGAGGGAAAGGTGTGCAAGTTGAAGAAGTCTCTTTATGGACTTAAACAATCACCTAGAGCATGGTTTGAAAGGTTTAGGGCAGCTCTTGTTAACTTTGGCTATATATAGACTCAGTCTGATCATACCCTCTTTATGAAGAGGAGAGGCATTTTGGTGGTATATCTTATTGTCTATGTTGATGATATAGTTGTGACTAGTACTGATGTAGCAGGGATTAATGATCTTAAATCTTTTCTTCATACAGAGTTTAAGATCAAAGATCTGGGGGAATTGAGGTACTTCCTTGGCATAGAATTAGCTCGTTCTAAGGATGGGATCTTTATCTCTCAACGAAAGTATGTGCTTGACTTGCTCACTGAAACAGACAAGATGGGTGCAAGACTAGTGGCTACTCCTATTGATATGAGTCACAAACTTTCTACCTCAGATGGAGAACTGTTGAAGGATAAGGGAGTCTTCTAGAGGTTACTTGGGAAACTGCTCTATCTTTGCATGATTCGGCCAGATATTGCATATGCTGTCAGCTGCATTAGTCAGTTCATGCATGCTCTCAGGGACACTCATATGTAGACCTGTTCATGGGCCAGGGCGCTTTTACTCTTCATAAACAGGATTTTCTTAGGCCCGAGCCCGAGATCGGCCCGACCAAAAGGCCTACAACTTGGGCCCGAGCCCGGGCCCAAGCCCGAAGCCCGACTTGTTGCCGACCTAAGAAAAAGATGGTCGCCGGTGCTGAGTTCGCGTGACTGTGTTCATCGGTGCTAAGTTCACGTTGATAAAGCATAGGGAGGAGGAACCCCTGTTTTTTGAGAAACCCAAAGAAGAAAAGAAAATTGAACGAGCGACTATAGGGGGGAAGAGAGAGAGAAAGAGAGAGAGAGAGAGAGAGAGAACTTCTATTTAACTGGATTGGATGAAGCTTGCTATCCCATCAGGGTTCTCCACCGACAACGATCTTGGCAGCAGCATCTTGTTTGACAGAGTGAGGGAAGAGCGGACGAACCTTGCTATGCATCACTATTTTCTACCAGCGGCGATCTTGCGACAATGATCTCGTTCGACATAGTGAGGGAGGAGTAGATGAAGCTTGGTATTCCATCAGCCTTCTCTACCAATTGTGATATTGTTTGGCTGAGGGAGAAAGAAATTTGAGAGACCAAGAGAAGAGAGAACTGGGGTTTGGCTAAGACTAAGAGAAAGAGATGAGTGAGAAGAGAGGGGTTAGGATATTTAGGGTTAGGGTTTTTTGGGTTTAACCTATAGGTTGGGCCGAGACCGGCTCGGGCGGGGCTATTTTGGCAAATCTTGAGCCCAACTCGAATTTATTGTGGGCCGGGCTTTTTGGCCCGAGGTCAAGCCCGCGGGCTCAAACTTTTGTTGAAGCCCATCCGGGGGCTGGGCCGGCCCATCGGGCCACCCGGCCCATGAACAGGTCTACTCATATGGCAGCAGTAGAACGAATTGTGTTATTTAAAAGGTTCTCCTGGAAAGGGAATTCTATTTGCTAAGCATGGTCATATGAAACTGGAGGCTTACACAAATGTTGATTAGGCTGGAAACATTGATGATAGAAGATCAACTTCTGGGTACTGTAGCATGGTGGCAGGTAACATTGTTTCAGTTGTTGTCAAATCTTCAGCTGAGGTCGAGTATAGAGCCATGGCTCATGGGGTTTCTAAGTTACTTTGGCTTCGATCCTTGATAGAGGAACTGGGTGTTGAATATGATAAGCCATTAATGTTATATTGTGATAATCAGGCTGCTATCAACATTGCTCACAATCCGGTGCAACATGATAGGACTAAACATATTGAAGTTGACAAACATTTTATCCGAGAAAGAGTAGCTTCTGGTGAAGTTTGTCTACCATTTATTTCTTCTGAAGAATAGTTAGCTGACATCCTTATCAAGGGAATCCCCAAGGCCAAACTTCATCATGATACTGGCAAGCTTGTCATGATTGGCATCTATGCTCAGCTTGAGGGGGAGTGTAGAGAGAATGGGCCGAATGGCCCATAGACTGTTTACTTGTCTTTTTGTTTATGTTCTTTGCTGTTAATGGGCCTCAAAATGGGCCTTACTTATGTTGTGTTTACTTAAGATTATTCACCCAGTTAAGGGCCTCTCTGTAATAATTGTAAACAAAGTTTAATGAAAAGGAATTAGGGTGTAAGAGAGGATTACATTCGAAATCTTCCTCTGAACCCTATTTTCTGCCACCTTTTTCTTATTCTCTCTTCTTGCTTCTTTCTTCTACTGTTCACTATCATCTTTCATATTGATTTTAATTAGTCCGTTAGTTTCAAAGTACTGTTTTCTTCTGAGACCTACTAGTGAATGACTATGACCAATTGGGAACTTCAAATTCCGGCCAAGGCATTGCTCATCCCATTACTTCCTCTAATCTTGATTCAGATCTTCCTATTGCCTTGTGGAAACCAGTTCATTTATGCACTCTTCATCCTATTAATAGATTTGTTTCATATTCTCACTTGTCTCCTACGTATTACTCTTTTGTGTTTGTCTTGTCCTCTGCCTCTACTCCTTCTAGGTACTTAGAGGCTATTGTTGATCCCAAATGGAGGGAAGCTATGGATGAGGAAATGAAAGCCTTGTTGAAAGCTAACACTTGGGAGCTTGTGGATCTTTTGGCCGAGAAAAGCATTGTAGGGTGTCTTGACAGTGTAGCCGGCCAGAGATAAGTGGAAGAGGAGAGAAGAGAAGAGAAGAAGAAGAGAAGAGAAGAGAGGAGAGAAGAGAGAAGGTTTGCAATGTAACGGTACTGGCGGCGCCAGTGTTTATTTTACTATATATAGGGCGACAGAAATAACAAGGGAAAAGACCCTTGTGCCCCTGAGTACAATAACAGACATAACAGAAATAAAAAAACACTTTAATTAGCCAAACAGGCCCTAACATCTGCAACTAAGTTATTTTAACATTATTCCAACACTCCCCCTCAAGTTGGAGCATAGATGTCAATCATGCCCAACTTGTCACACAAATCTTTGTGCCGCACATGATGAAGACCTTTGGTGAAGATATCTGCAAGTTGCTCTTCCGAGCTGACATATGGTGTGCACACTTCTCCACTTTGAAGTTTCTCTCTGATAAAATGCTTGTCCACTTCAATGTGTTTCGTCCTATCATGCAGAACTGGATTAGCAGCAATATTGATGGCAGCTTTATTGTCACAGTAGAGTGACGTAGGATTGCTTACTGCGAAACCCAGTTCACCTAACAGATTTCTTATCCACATGATTTCCGCAACCCCATGAGCCATCGCTCTATACTCTGCTTCAGCACTGGATCTAGCCACCACACTTTGTTTTTTGCTTCTCCATGCGACAAGGTTTCCTCCTACAAAGGCACAATAACCATTGGTAGACTTTCGGTCATTGACTGCTCCTGCCCAATCTGCATCAGTATATACTTCCACTTTTAAGTGACTGTGTTTCTGGAACAACAAACCAGCTCCAAGAAACTTCTTGAGATATCTCAAGATCCTCTCTGCAGCCTCAAAGTGAGTTGTCCTCGGGCTGTGCATGAATTGACTAAGGACCCCCACTGCATAGGCAATATCAGGCCTGGTCATAGACAAATACAGAAGTCTCCCCACGAGTCTCTGGAACATCTTTACATCTTTCAAAAACTCTCCCTGACTGTCTCCCAGATGGTGATTAGGTTCAATAGGTGAATCAGATGGTTTTACCCCCAACTTGCTTGTATCTTGTAGTAGATCTAGTACATACTTCCGTTGGGAAATAAAGATGCCCTTGTGAGAGCGGGCAACTTCAATTCCAAGAAAGCATCGTAAGGGGCCTAGATCCTTCACCTCAAATTTAGTGGCTAAGAATTTTTTTAGTCTCTGGATTTCAGCCTCCCAATCTCTTGTGATCACTATGTCATCCACATACACAATAAGAGTTGCAATTTTACCTTGACCTCTTTTTACAAACAAGGTATGATCTGATTGGCATTGTTTGAATCCCATCTGTTGGACTACTAAATGGAACTTACTAAACCAAGCCCGAGGTGATTGTTTCAACCATATAGGGACTTTTTTAACCTGCACACCTTTTGTTCACTGCCTTTGGCACAGAACCCTGGGGGTTGGGTCATGTACACCTCCTCTTCCAAGTCACCATTCAAGAAGGCATTCTTGATGTCCAATTGGTGAAGATCCCAGTCAAGATTTGCTGCCAAGGAAAGGAGAATCTGGATGGAGTTCATCTTCGCTACTGGAGCAAAAGTCTCTGCATAGTCCACTCCATATACCTGTGTGAAGCCTCTTGCTACCAGTCTAGCCTTGTACCTTTCAACAGTTCCATCAGCTTTGTGTTTCACTGTGAACACCCACTTGCACCCCACTGGTTCCTTCCCCTCAGGAAGATCTACCAACTCCCACGTACCATTTTTGTGTAAGGCATCAATTTCTTCCTGCATTGCATCTGTCCATTCAGGTTTTGACAAAGCTTCTGCCACGGTCTTAGGGATGGGGACACTATCCACAGAAGAGAGAAAGGCACGGTATGAAGGTGAAACATGCTCATAGGACACAAAGTTAGAGATAGGATGATTAGTGGTACAAGATCTAACACCCTTTCTCTTAGCAATAGGAATATTAAGATCATTGGGGACAGGTGAATCAACATTTAAAGGAGCAATGGGAGCAAGTGTACCTAGCTGATGAGACGGATCTGCCTCGGGTGAATCCGATGATGTTGGTTGCATAGTGTCCGGCTCCATGGCTCTTGAACTCTGCTGGCTCTTATGGCGACGATGAAAAACCTGAAACGGAGGAGGATCAGGTAAAGGAGGTAGTTGAATCTGAGTCGTCGCCTGTTTCTCCTCAACCCTACTGTCCCCCTGAGGAGAAACCGAGAAGAACGGTTGACTCTTAAAGAATGAGACATCAATGGAAACATAGTATTTGCAGGCAATGGGATCATAGCAACGATACCCCTTTTGAGATGAAGGGTAACCAAGAAAAACACAAGGAATAACCCGAGGGTCAAGTTTACCACGAGTAGGTGACAGGTTGTGGACAAAACGACACCCAAAAACACGCATCGGAATGGTGGACAGCGGGGCTGTAGGGAACAAGAGCTGATATGGGGCCTTATACTCTAGTAGTCGAGAGGGCATGCGATTGATGATATATGTCGCACACAATACTGCATCCATCCAGAACTGTTTTGGCACATTCATATGAATCAGCAAGCCACGAGCAACTTCGAGAAGGTGACGGTTTTTTCGTTCAGCCACACCATTTTGTTGGGGTGTCTTGGCACAAGAGCTTCGCTGAAGTGACCCACTCGAAGCAAAGAACTTCGTGAGATCACTATGGAAATATTCCTTTGCATTGTCCGACTGGAAAATATGAATTTCCGTTTGAAACTGAGTGAACACCATGCGTTGAAAATCTTTCACAATTTGTGGCACTTCATCTCGAGATCGCATAGGGTAAACCCAAGTGTATCGAGAATAATCATCAATCAAAGTAACAAAATACTTATAGCCAGCCGCAGTAGGTAGAGTAACAGGGCCCCAAACATCAGAATAAACAATATGAAATGGAAATTCAGATCTTTTATTTCTTAAAGGTAAAGAACTTCTACAATGCTTACTCAACTGACAAGTTTGACACTGTAACTGACTCATTGACAAGGACTCAAACAACTTTGGGAACATAACTTTTAACGACTCAAAAGAAAGATGACCTAAACGACTATGCCATAAATAGGCTTGACTCTCACTCGATGAACTTGTGGACTCAGTCGCCACTAGTCCAGCATTATTCTCCAACACGTAGAGACCATCCACCATGCTTCCTCTACCAATCGTCTTCCCCGAGGTCAAATCCTGAAACACACATGAAGACGGAAAAAAGGTGACTGAGCAATTCAAAGATTGAGTAATACTACTAATGGACAGCAAATTAATAAGTAATTTCAGAACATGCAGGACATTAGGAAGAGTAAGGCCAAGTGGGAGAGATATGGTGCCTCGGCCAGTTATGGTAGAAAAAGAACCATCAACCAATCTTACCTTATCTCTCCCAGAGACTTACCCAAATCCTGTGCCCATTTAGGTTTTCCATGGAGATCCCAGCATGTATCTTTAGTGTGTCGTGTCTTCTGGCAGTGAGTGCACCAAAGCTTGGTTTTATCTTCTGATTTTTTCTGAGTGTCACCCCTTTTAAAGCCACTTCCGACATTTGTATCTGAATTTCCCCGGACCGCTAGGGCAACTGACTCCCCTTCTACACCATTCATCACACTTCTTCTGATTGCACCAAGGCATACACCTCCTAGACTGATGGCAAGTCTTTACTACCCAAGATCTGTACCCTGATGGACTCATATGACGAATTCAGCCCTAGGAGGAAGGCAAACATGCGTTGCTGTGATACAAGTGACTTATAGGCCTTTGCATCTTCATCACACTTCCAATTCACATTCTGATAGTGATCAAGTTCTTTCCATATTGATGTCAAATCAGAATAATACATCGAGAGACTCCTCTCCCCCTGCTTGCAAGTAGAAGATTCAGCTTGTAGTTGATATATCTTGGCATAGTGTCTCTGTTCTGAATAAGTGGACTTCGCTTGTTCCCATATCTCACAAGCAGTTTCAGCCCACATAAAAGTCTTCCTTACTTGTGGCAGCATTGAAACCAAGAGCCAAGACATCACCATACTGTTCTCTTGGTTCCACCTATCATGCTCAGCACTTCCATACTTTGGTTCCTTTACTCTCCCATTGATGTATCCTATTCGCCCCCTAGCAGTGATGTAGAGTTTTATCCCCCTAGACCACTCAAGGTAATTCAGACCATCAAAGGGAATGACAGCCATGGGAAAGCTCATATCCATTCCCCCACTCACTCCATTGTGGCTCCCTGAGATCTCTGAAGTAGCAGAATTCTCAGTCGACATGGTCAAGCAGTTAATCAGTCCCACACACCGGACTTAGGACCCCTCCTTACTCCACAAAACAATGCTCCACTCAGTTCACACCCACACACTCGGGTTTACCAGCCAGATTGAGCACAAACAGTACCAAATTCCGGACAAAAACTGAGGTAATATTCGGCAGATTTCAGACCTGTATAGTTTTATCAGTCCCCACCTACCAGAATTCCAGAATGTCTAACAGCCACTAATCAGCAGGAGAGATCCTTCTTACTTATAGTCAACTCAAACCATTGAGAAGACAGGTCAGCATTGACCTACAATTGTCTTAACACATGAACAGGATCACACGATCCAAGAAAACTAGGGTTACACAGGTTCGACAGCATTCAGTCGCCCCAGATTCATAGGGTTTTCACTCGGCACATGACCAAGGAGAGTAAAGAAGAGAAAAAATAGGGAGAACTGTACCAGTCGTAGCTATTCTGTAGTCCAGAATCAGATTTCTTTTCTGCTAGTCTGTTCGATCTGTTCTTTGGGTTGATCAACTTCTCTTGACAGTAGGGTTGATCGATCTGCTCTCTTTTAATCAGCAATCCCACTCTGATACCATCTTGACAGTGTAGCCGGCCAGAGATAAGTGGAAGAGGAGAGAAGAGAAGAGAAGAAGAAGATAAGAGAAGAGAGGAGAGAAGAGAAGAGAAGAAGAAGATAAGAGAAGAGAGGAGAGAAGAGAGAAGGTTTGCATTGTAACAGTACTAGCGGCGCCAGTGTTTATTTTACTATATATAGGGCGACATAAATAACAAGGTAAAAGACCCTTGTGCCCCTGAGTACAATAACAGACATAACAGAAATAAAAAAACGAAATAAAAAACACTTTAATTAGCCAAACAGGCCCTAGCATTTGCAACTAAGTTATTTTAACATTATTCCAACAGGGTGCGAGTGGGTACATACAGTCAAACACAAGGCTGATGGTTCTATCAAGAGGTATAAATCCAAATTAGTTGCAAAAGGATTCACCCAAAAGGAAGGGATTGACTATAAGGAGACCTTTGCTCCAGTTGCTAAATTGAATACTATGCGGGTGTTACTCTCTCTGGCATCAAATTTTTTCTTGGGAACTACACCAGTTAGATGTTAAGAATGCTTTCTTAAATGGAGGTCTACAAGAAGTTTACATGGACCCTTCTCCAGGGTATGCCATGAGAGGAAAGGTATGCAAGCTAAGGAGGACCTTATATGGCCTCAAACAATTTCCAAGGGTTTGGTTTGAAAGATTATGCAAGGCAATGAAGGTTGTTGGGTACAAGTAGAGCAGTGCTCATCACGTTCTATAAAAGAAATGAAGGAAAACTAATAGCATTGATTGTTTATGTTGATGATATGGTTGTTATGGGAGATGATTCGAATGAGATTCGAAAGTTGAAAGACTTCTTAGCCTCGAAGTTTGAAATCAAAGATCTGGGACCTCTGAAACATTTCTTGGGAATAGAGGTGGCTAGATATAGAGAGGGAATATAAATCTGCCAAAGGAAGTATGCATTGGACCTTCTAAAAGAGATAGGGAAGCTAGGAGCCAAACCAACAGATACTCCTATAGAGCAAAATCATGGGTTACAAGAAGTTGATGGAGAATTGTGTCTAGACAAAGAGAGATATCAGAGATTAGTTGGAAAATTGATTTACTTATCCCTCACAAGACCTGATATTGCATATGCAGTTCATGTGGTCAGACAATTTATGCATGCTCCACGAGTTACACATATGAGGGCAGTAGAAAGGATCTTGAGATACTTGAAGACATGTCCTGGGAAGGGATTACTATTTAAGAAATGTGACAAAATAGAGGTGGAAGCCTACATTGGTGCCGATTGGGCAGGTTCTCGTGGAGATAGAAGGTCTACATCTAGATATTATACCTTCATAGGTGGCAATCTAGTCACTTGGAGGAGCAAGAAACAAATTGTTGTTGCAAGATCAAGCGTCAAGGCTGAATATAGGGTTTATGGCCCATGATGTTGCTGAACTGCTTTGGTTTCAGATTCTTCTAAAGGAGTTGGGGGTAGAAGTAACTGGACCTCTAAAGCTGTATTATGATAATCAGGTTGCAATCGACATTGCTAACAACCCAATCCAGCATGATAGAACAAAGCACATTGAGATTGATAGAAACTTTGTGCGAGAAAGAATTATTTTTGGGGATCTCTGCATCCCTTATATTCCGTCTACAAACAACTTGTTGATGTTCTTACCAAGGGGCTCACCAAGACAAGATTTATGGAACTGTCATGCCCAAAACTGTTATGCAAGCTGGGCATGAAAGATATCTATGCTCAGCTTGAGGAGTGTTGTGAGACCTAGATTGTAGTCCTGTCCTTAGTAGTTGACTACTATCAACATACTGTTCTTAGTAGACAACTACTATCAGCATATTGTTCCTAGTAGTTGACTACTTGATGAAGAGATTTCCTAATAGTCGACTACTAGGACTTTGTTGTAATTTTTTATTTTGTGTTTGATCACCCTAGTATATAATAGAATGGCTGGCGCCACCAGCATTACTTTTTTGCCTCTTTCACATGTTTTCTTCTCTTCTTTCTTCTTCTTCTTAGAAAACAGTAACAAGTAAGCTTGAAATCAATGGTAGGTAGTTGGGGATAACTTAATATTTAAAGGGGTGATTAGTAACAAAAAATTGGGAATGAAATGTAGCATTTGCAGACTGATAGACCAACATGAGAGAAACCTAGAAAACACATTGTGATGAGCAACAACTATCTTTGGATGTTAACTGGCTGGGCTAGCCTAGTTGAGTCTACTGCCCAGATAGGTGCATAGACTAGGCCCATGTTTATTTTATTATGGGGCTTTTTGTATCCTGCCATGATCTTTGTGATCATAAGCTTATGCTCAAAGACAGTTACTATTTTAGGCCATTACATGGAAATGCTATACACTTGTCATCACTTATAAATATTGTGCATTGTGGTGCCTCAACTAGTTGAAACCCTATATTGTGATTATCGTTTTCTGCTTTTCTTGTTTTATGCATTGCAGGTAAAATCATCTAAAATACATGAACATATGGTGGTATCCCATCTAGAAGTTGTTCTCTGTGTTGAGATTTATCATAACATAAGAACGTGGGTGAAGGTAATCTCGCTGCTTTGCTATTGCCTCTTGAAAGCCATAATAGTTTTTATTGATTTTTGTCTACTGATTAACTTTGTTCTTGTTAGAGCCCCCATTTTGTTTATGTGTGTCTTGGACTTTAATAACTGAGTTAGTTGGTGAAAAATGGATAATTTTGATTTGAGCAATTATAGGATTCCACTATTAACTTTTTCTTCTTGAAGTTGGCATTGTCTTGTATATGTAGATGTAATCACTAACAAATAAAGCTTTAGAACAACTTTGTAGTCAATGCTTAGTTTTCCTAGGTGACAGCAGTGAGTATTGGCATACCTTTTGGAGATGCAGTCTGTTTCTACTATTGCTACAGTAGTCCGAACCAGTAAGGAGAAGAAGAAGAAGAAGAGGAGAAGAAGAAGAAGATGAAAGAACTGTCGAACCTGATAGCTAAACCCTATCAGTCCTCTTAATAGTGATTAGGTTCTAATTAAATGTACAAGGACTAAACTGCCCCTACTTAAGTATGGGACAGAGAACCTCTAATAAGACTGCCACATAAGCTCATAACTTAACCAAGGTGAGTTGACTAATCTACCCTTATTCGGCTAACTCTAACACTCCCCCTCAAGCTGGAGAATATATGTCATATAATCCCAGCTTGTTACATATATAGTTCACTCTCCCTGAGCTTAAGGCTTTTGTAAACAAATCTGCCCACTGATCACCTGAGCCTACATGTTCTGTGCTTATCTCTCCAGTAAGAACCTTCTCCCTCACAAAGTGGCAATCAATCTCTATGTGCTTTGTTTTCTCATGAAAAACAGGGTTGGATGAGATATGGAGCGCAACTTGATTGTCACAGTACAACTTCATAGGTTTATCCATGTGGAACCCGATTTCTTGTAGGAGATTCCTCAACCACACTAATTCACATGTAGTGTGTGCCATGGCTCTGTACTCGGCTTCAGCACTGCTTCTAGCCACAACCATCTGCTTTTTACTCTTCCACGTCACAAGATTTCCTCCAAGAAATGTGCAGTAACCTGTAGTAGATCTTCTATCAGACACAGAGCCCGCCCAATCTGCATCCGTGTACCCAACTACTTCAAGTTTTCCTCCTGGTTTATACAATAGCCCACGGCCCGGAGCTCCCTTCAGATATCTTACAATTCTAAGAACTGCATCCCAGTGAGATATACGAGAGTTCTGCATAAATTGGCTCACCACACTGATTGCAAAGGAGATGTCTGGTCTCGTGATAGTCAAATAGTTTAGCTTCCCCACTAGTCGTCTATACCTTCCAGGATCATCAAATATTTCCCCTGTATCACTGCTCAATTTAACATTTGGTTCCATAGGAGTCTCAGCCGGTTTTGCACCTAACAATCCTGTTTCGTCCAATAGATCGAGAACATATTTTCTTTGATACAGGTTTACGCCTTGTCTTGATCTAGCAACTTCTATTCCCAAGAAATACTTCAATGTCCCAAGGTCTTTTGTTTGAAAATGATTTTGCAGAAAGACCTTTAGTTTGTCGATCCCCAATTTGTCACTGCCAGTTATGACAATATCATCCACATAGACCACTAATAAAATCTTTCCAGCTTCTGAGTCATAGCTGAACACTGAGTGATCAACCTGGCATTGTTTCATTCCAAAATTCTTCACCACTTCACTAAACTTCCCGAACCAAGCACGAGGCGATTGTTTTAACCCATAACTTGCCTTTTTCAGTCTGCACACCTTACTAGCCTCCCCCTGAGCAACAAACCCAGGTGGTTGCTCCATATATACCTCCTCTATAAGGTCACCATGAAGGGAGGCATTTTTTATGTCAAGTTGAAATAGGGGCCAATCATACATAACTGCCAGGGAAATTAACACACGGACAGAGCTAATCTTAGCCACTGGAGAGAAGGTCTCCATATAGTCCACTCCATACAACTGTGAATAACCTTTAGCAACAAGTCTGGCTTTCAGATGCTCCACTACCATCTGGCAAGTATTTAACAGTATACACCCATTTACAACCCACAACATGCTTACCAGGAGGAAGAGTAGTGAGCTCCCACGTGTGAGTATCCTGAAGAGCAGAGAGTTCCTCCTCCATTGCCTGCCTCCACCCAGGTGAACTAAGAGCCTCTTGGACATTGTTAGGTATGGAAATAGATGACAATAGTGAAACAAACTGGCGATGTGAGGCGGAAAGGCGAGATACTGAAACAAAATTGGAAATGGGATGGAGAGTAGAACTACGTTTACCTTTCCGTAAGGCAATGGGTAGATCAAGTCCTGAGGGTTCAGCAACAGGAGCAACGACCGGATCCGTGGACAAGGTAGAAGCTGGAGGAGGGGCC
This sequence comes from Nelumbo nucifera, assembly GCF_055504915.1. Classification (NCBI taxonomy): domain Eukaryota; kingdom Viridiplantae; phylum Streptophyta; class Magnoliopsida; order Proteales; family Nelumbonaceae; genus Nelumbo; species Nelumbo nucifera. Next base: position 41,379,202 of record NC_142649.1, read on the forward strand.
GATGTCGTTCGACGTGTATACACTTGTCGTATTGGTGGTCGTTCAGTAGGGATCTGCACTGGATGAGGTGACGAGTCAACTCCAACAGGAACACTCGGAACGGGATCACTGATCGGAAGAGGAAGAGGAAGTAAAGGTGGAGACGAAGATGCTTTAGTTCCTGAGAAGAAGGGAACAAACTCAAAAAAAGTGACATCAGGACAGACATAGCACTTCCGAGTAATGGGATTGTAACACTTGTACCCTTTTTGAGTCTGAGAGTAGCCAAGAAAGACACACTTAATGGAGCGTGCATCCAACTTGTCTATTCTAGGACTCAGATTGTGAACAAAGCACACACAGCCAAAGATACGAGGTGTTAATGGAAAGGGAGACAAGGTGGGGAACAAGATAGAGAAGGGAGACCGACCATGAAGAATAAAGGAGGGCATCCGATTAATGAGGAAACACGCAGTAAGTACAGCATCACTCCAAAACCGTTTAGGAACACTCATATGATGAAGAATAGACCGAGACGTTTCAAGGAGATGACGGTTCTTCTGTTCAGCCACCCCATTTTGTTGAGGAGTGGATGCACATGAAGTTTGATGATTGATGCCATGCTGTTCTAAATACTGTTGAAAGGAAGTAAGAAAATATTCACGACCATTATCTGAACGAAGAACTTTGATTGGAACACCAAATTGTGTACGTATTTCAGCATGGAATTTTTGAAAAATGGAAAATAATTCACTCCGTTCTTTCATTAAATAAACTCATGTCATTCTTGAACAATCATCAATAAAAGTGACAAAATACTTGTAACCATTATAAGACTATCTTGATCGGGCCCCAAACATCTGAATGAACCAAAGCAAAAGGACTCAACATACGACTTCAACTCTAGGACTGAAGGAAATACGACGATGTTTCCCAAACTGACACGACTCACACTGTAACACTGACAAATGACTCAAAGACGGAACTAGTATCTTGAGTGCCTTGAGAGAAGGATGTCCCAGTCGACAATGCCACTGTAGGGGAGTGAGTAAAGTCTGAAGTGCAACTGACGATCCACCACCGTCAAGATAATACAATCCACTAGCTTCATGCCCCCCACCAATCTTCTTCCCCATCCTGAGATCCTGAAAAACACAAGAGGAAGGGAAAAAAGTAACAGAACAGTTAAGAGTCTTGGTTAATTTACTAACAGACATAAGATTGAATGAAAACTTAGGGACATATAGAACAGATGATAAAGAAAGAGAAGCCATGTCAACATTGCCAACACCACAGATGGGAGAGGAGGAACCATTGGCAAGGGTAACAGTTTGAGATGTGGAAGTTTCAGAGAGAGAAGAGAACACACCTGGAGTCCCAGTCATGTGATCAGAGGCTCCAAAGTCAATAATCCAAGGAGAGGTTTTAGATGACAGGTAAGCTATACCTGAGTGGGCAAGAGTAGCAGTAGTGTGCTGTGAAGTGGACTAAAGGAACCGCTCATACTCATCACGCGGTACACTCACCATCTCCCTTCCGGAAACAGATGTAGATGTGGAAGGAGTTAGGTCTGCCTATTGATTATCATTGGCATCAACCCCACTAGCAACAACATGATTGGCCCATTTAGAGGGAGGGCGGCCATGGAGATCA